>NC_136954.1:42997088-43296243 GCF_032717465.1 Coenobita brevimanus | reverse complement strand
CCAACCGACCTACTGCAGTTATTCTCTCTTCTTATGTTCATAGCAATTTAATCGGCAAATTACGCTTCAGTATTCTGTTGTATATTACTGATGCTAATGTGTCGATATTGACACATTAATGACGTATTTAAAGGTATACAATATGACTGATTTAGCACATTACATCTAAGTACACTCTTGTATGGCGCTGGCGAGGACCCTACACGCGGTGGCACTGTTCTCTCTGGGCGTGGAGCCGCGGCGTGTACCCAGGAGCCAAACTTCCTCAGTATTACTCTATACCTCGTTGGGAAGGACCTCCCATGGTGAGGCGCTGCACACCACATGGAGGAGCCGGATCTCTACACGGTGTATGTACTCAGTGCTGTACCCGCAGAATGGCCCCACAGAAGCACTTGCCTACCAGACGAACAGGGGTAAAGCAGCAACAGCAACAGCAACAGCCCTAATTTATGTTATAGATGAAAACTGGGTGATGATATTAAAGGAAAAAAGTTTAAGTTGTAATATGCAGAATAAATCACAAAGGAAGAGGTGCACCTAAGCCTTCCTACATCACATAGGATACGGCCGCTCATCGCTCCACCTTGCTTTCGGTCACATCCTTCTTCCCAACACCACTTCACTCTCATCTCCACCAGACACTTTCCCTCTTCATTCGCTCTCCTCTTTACTTCACCTGTTTCTGCTTCTACATTTTAACTTGTTTTTTTTTTTCGTTATCCTCCCTTCTGTTATTTTTCTTTCCTTCCTCCATCCATCTCCTTATCTCTTCCCTAACTCCTTTCTTTTTCCCTCCACTCTTTTCCTCTTGCTTCTTCTGAATCCACCCGCTTTCTCTGTTTCTCTCCTTTACCCATCCCCAACTTTTCTCCCCTTTCTTCCATTGTTTCTCTCTCCTCTTCCTATACTTTTCTTCCTTCCGCTGTCTTGCTCCTTTCCTCCAGAAGTGCTCTCTCTTCACTCCTCTCTCTTCCCCTCTTTTCTGCCTGCCCTCAATCATCTCCTCTTCAGTTCTCTCCATTCTTCTCCGCATCTCTCCACTGCTCTCGCTTTCCCTGAACTATTTTCTCCATTCCTCTTCTCTCCACTTATTTTTCTTCCTCTCCCGTTTCCTTTCTCATTTTTCTGTCCCTCTTCTCCATTTTCCCTCCAGCCTTTCTGTCTTCGTCTCTCCCTTTCTTCCTCCTTCATTCACCTCTCCTCCCTTCTCGTTCACACCCTCCAATACTCTCTCCTTCCCCCTCTTGTTTCTCCTTCCTGTCTCTATCTCCTCTGTCCACTTGCCTCCACTCTCCTTCCTTCCTCATCCACGTCTCTCCTCCTCTTTTATTTGTCACCTCTTTCTTCTCTCATTTTCTCCATTTCTTTCCTCTTCTTCCCTCCTCTCTTCTCCTCTTCTTCTCTCCTGTCCTCTTCCCTCCTCCTCTCCTCAACCCCACCCCCTCTACAAAGACGCTGGTTGTGTAAGATGATGAGATAATTTAAGGCAATTTTGTCCTGGGGTAGCCAGGGTCGGGAGGATGAGAAGTAACTTTGAGGGTGCGGGTGGTGGGTGAGTGTAGGGGAGTAGGTTACAGGTAGGGAGTTAGGGTGGGAGGAGTAGGGGGTGAGAAGTAGGGAGTGAGGGTGGAAGAGTAGGGAGTGAGAATGTAGGAGTAGGGAGTGAAGGTGGAAGAGTAGGGAGTGAGAATGGAGTAGTAGTGACATAAATTGGAAGTGGAGACATTTTTAGCTGAATCTCGGTGTATCAGCTGCCTTTTTTCTCTCTCTCTGAGAGAGAGAGAGAGAGAGAGAGAGAGAGAGAGAGATTTCGAACTGGGGCCGGATATTGCTCTCTTTACCCACTTCACCATCAATAATCGTAGTTAAATAATTTTGTCTGTTAGTAGCCTTTGTCTGCTGAGAATTGCATCATCAATGACTTGGGGTTAGAACTGGGTGGGTTTGGGGATTGGTGTGGGTGGGAGGACTGGGAGTGGATGAGGGTGGGGTTGTGAGAGAGGAGGTGAGAGTTGGGGGTTGGGAGATGGGGTAAAGTTGAAGGTTTATATGATGTTGGGGGAAGTTTGTCTTGAGGAGTGCTGTTGGTGGAGAGTAGGAGGAGGGTGAGAGTGGAAATACGAGGACAGGGGGAGGGCGACGGAGAGTGTGGGTGGGGGAATGGAGGTGAAGATCGCGAAATGAGGGGCAGTGGATGAGGTTGTGGATTAGAGGGTGGGTTATGTGGGTGCCTGAGGGTGGGTTAGGTGGGTGCCTGAGGGTGGGTGAGGTGGGTGGATGAATGTGGGACTCCGGAAGTGGGGATAGGCTAGATAAAAGATATAAGGTTGAGAGAGTGAAGGTGGGGTGGGATGGAGGAGTGAGAGTGGGAGGAGGAGTAAGTAGGCAAGGAAGAAAAGTAAATATGGGTTGGTTTATGAAGAGAGGGTGGGTCGAGAGAGAGGGTAGGAAAGGGAGAGAGATGAGGATGGAGCAGGTTAGGGAAGGATGGTTGAGTAAGGGGTGGAGTAGGGTGGGGGAGTTATGGTACACCAGGATGGGGAGTGAAGGTGATGGAGTGAGGGTCGGGTAAGAGCGGGAGTGAGGGCGGGGTTAGGATGGGGGAGTGGGTGAGATGAAAGGCATGAGAGGGAGGTGAGGTGAGTGGAAGGGATGAACTAGACGTGAGGTTGAGGGAGTCTGAATGGGAGGGGGTTGGGTGGGAGGTGGGAGCGTAGGAGTGGATTCTGGAGAAGGAAGGATAGGAGAAGTGATGGTGAGGTATTTAGGGGAGGAGAGTGGGAGCGAGTGGGGGTGAAAGACACGAGGGTGGGAGGAAAGAGCAGTAAGGGTGGGAGGGGTTGAGGTATGGAGGGGTGTGGTTAGTGAAGAATAAAAGAGCGAGATGAAAATGGAAGGCTGGATGAGACAGTACATAAGGAGACACATAGGAAAGGTGTTGTTCAGTCCAAGGTGGTTCCTTCTTCTCTGTACTTAGCTCGTAGAATAATTATGCTGACTATAATCTTACCTATAACAAAACAACCACGAAAGGACCAACAGGCCTGTCTCCGTTTGCCGTCCTTTAATACTCCTGTGTGTGTGTGTGTGTGTGTGTGTGTGTGTGTGTGTGTGTAGTGAGTGAATGGTCAGGGGTCAGGTAATGATGTTTTACCCCTTTTTGTTTACCATGATTGTGTGTGTGTGTGTGTGTGTGTGTGTGTGTAATTCACCGGGTCGGTCAGGCTCACTTGATGGTCGTGATCGTCAGCATTTACCCTCCCGGAAGGGAGTCCGATTTAAGGGCAAGGCTGTGACCTTCACACACGCACACACCCGTTCCCTTGCTCTAGGGGGACAGTTACCACCCACTTCGTCAGTGAAACTTTTCGTAACCTGAGCGAGGCGCGAACTCCCGTCCACCAGTTGGCAAGCGGGAACGTTACCACTGCACCAGCGAGCGGTGTGTGTGTGTGTGTGTGTGTGTGTGTGAGGCAGTAAGACTCGAACCCCAGTTACTGAGGAGTGTGACCAAAGGCAACCAGTGACAAAGGAGAAGAGGGACACAACTGTTGCATCTCTCTCTCTCTCTCTCTCTCTCTCTCTCTCTCTCTCTCAACACAATGACCAGGGGACGGCAGGCTGAGCAACAAAGGACAGGTGTGTTGATTGGGCAGGTGTGTGTTGGCAGTGGAGGTGTGTAGTGGCTGCAGGTGTGAACAGTGTTGGTGTATTGGTGAGTGTAGTGTATGGTATTGGTATTTCTTGTGTACTGTACGGTATTGGTATTACGTGTGTAATGTAAGGTATTGGCGTTATGTGTGTAGTGTATGGTATTGGTATTACATATGTAGTGTTTGGTATTAGTGTTACGTGTGTAGTGTATGGTATTGGTATTACGTGTGTAGTGTATGGTATTGGTATTACGTGTGTAGTGTATGGTATTGGTATTACGTGTGTAGTGTATGGTATTGGTATTACGTGTGTAGTGTATGGTATTGGTATTACGTGTGTAGTGTATGGTATTGGTATTACATGTGTAGTGTATGGTATTGGTATTACCTGTGTAGTGTATGGTATTGGTATTACGTGTGTAGTGTATGGTATTAGTATTACGTGTGTAGTGTATGGTATGTAGTGTATGGTATTAGTATCGCCTGTGTAGTGTATGGTATTGGTATTACGTGTGTAGTGTATGGTACTAGCAGGGGTACCCGGCGTTGCCCGGGCCTAAAAGGCGAATACTCTAATCCTATTTGTTCTAGTTCAATCACTGTTTCTACTCCAGAAAGACCATGTATCTCTTATGCTTTTGAAGAGGGATTATAAGAGGTCCACGAACTTTCTACTTCAGCTTTCGCAGACTAACGCACAGTATTTGTGGCACTTCAGTATTACCAGTGACCTCAAATGACCTCCAACCGGTGACCTCAGATGACCTAGACGGTCAGCTTCACACAGCCTTTGTCCAAACTGGAGGTCATGTGAGTCTCCATGCCAAAATTGGGTTGCAGGGTCCAGTCGTTCGAGCGTGCATTACGGAGACCTCAAATGACCTCCGACCGGTGACCTCAAATGACCTTGAAGGTCAACCTCACATTACCTTTGTCCGAACTGGAGGTCATGTGAGTCTCCTTGCCAAAAATTGGGCTGTTGGGGTACCCGGCGTTGCCCGGGCCAAAAAGACGAACACTCTACCGGTGACCTCATATGACTCAGATCTGAATTTTGACTCCCCTGAAACCATCCTTGGATCACCCTGATTCAGAATATATATTGGTCTGGGGGTCTTTGGCCCTTGGTGTGGACGTGACTGAAGGACAAACAAACAAACAAGGCGGCTGGTGGGATGAAAGTAATCATCGAACTGAAGGTCGGTAGAGCGAGTGGCCTGCAGTCTCAGTGGACCCAGGTTCGAATCCCGGCCCTGGCAGGGAACAGTTAAAGGTTTTGAACTTTGTTGATACAGGCTTAACTGATGTACCGTAAAACCCGCCGACATGTCATAAAATACCCTCACTAATACCAATATACAAGTCCTGTATGAGACAGCCCTGGCATGTATTCAGTATGGATGGTGGTTGTTGGCGCCAAAGTGGTGACATGTGGAGGTGAAGTACATAGGAGGACTGTTGGGCCACAGGGAACAGTCAGTCAAGCCTATGCCCAGAGTCGGAAAAAAAAAATCAGATGTGCCATGCTGTTATACATTTTGTCATCGTTTATTTTCGATGTGTGGATATTTAGGTCTCTGAGATGGAAATGAGAAATTAGAAGGCCACAATGACAAGCTTTTCATAGTCGGGGCAAATCTGATATTCTACTCCAGTTTTGCAAGACTGTTATTCAGCTGAGAGTAAATCATAGCACACCGTAAACCTTTTCTTGAACGTGACATTTCGAGTATTGTTAGTCGTCACCATCTTTCATCATCAACGTCATCGTCGCCAGCCAGTCAGTCAGTCAGTTAGTCCACGGCTGGACAAAGGCCTGCTGCCTATTAGCCTGTTCCTTCCAGTCTAAGCAGTCTCCGAATATCATCTCGCCATCTTGTTCTCTGTCTGCCTCCTCCTCTCACTCCGTTTCTGGGTCGCCACTCAGTAATCCTGGTTGCCCATCTGTTATCTGTTCTACGAATGACCTAACCTGTCGGTATCCATTTATATTTTTGTTATCATATCCCCACGCTACTGTTCTCTTTACCTGGGGAAAAAAATACAGAGGCCAGTTGAAGTCACCTTAGATGATGTGAAACTACGGACAAGTTGGCTGACGCAGAGTATTTTTTTTTTTTTTTTTTTTTTTTTTTTTGAACGGCCTGAACATGTCTGCAAAACATAATTTTTTCTCTCCCTCACACTCATTTTCAAGCCAACCTTCAGACTGTCCCTGTACGGATCTGTTATTTCTTGTAGTTCCTCCCCTGATCTAACTGAAGAGAATTATATTGTCAGCAAATTATCTTTGTTTTTAGTTGCTCATGTTGAATATTAATAACATTTTCATCCCAGTCTGTATTTCTGATATGCTGTGAACAGTTTTGGTACGTATCTCCTTATCTAATACCTTATAACTCACGTATTTTCGGTACCGTATTATGCTGGTAATGTTTAATCAGGAATTCGCGAATATTTAATCAGGGCGCCGTGAACGACTTCTGTTTTCTTTTTGTCAGCTACAGACCACTTGTTTTGCTAGTTTAGGGGTAGTGAGGGGATTGATGATGGCTACACTTACACCCTGATAGCCTCCCTAAAGTTAAATCCTAAGCTAAATAAAATCGCCTTTAGCTAGCAAGAATAAAATCTAAGATGTTGTCTCCCCGTTGAATATATAATTGGGTAATGAAGACTGTCTGAAGTTTTAAAAGTCTGTCCTGCGGTACTCTCTCATGCTGGGTAAAGAAAGAAGAATAAATATAAAAAGAGGTCCCTGTGTGGAAGATTAAAGGAGTATATATATATATGGAGAATTGCCATGACTGATCCCTCTTGCACCTTCCAATATTAAGCTGGTAGAGAGTTGAAGAAATCCTTAAGCAATGGGCCGTGGACTCTCATTACCGTATCTGGAAATAGTGGGAAGAGGAAGAGAGAGAGAGAGAGAGAGAGAGAGAGAGAGAGAGAGAGAGAGAGAGAGAGAGAGAGAGAGAGAGAGAATGGAATTAGTGGTAAGGGGAAGTGCAGTGGTTTATCTGCAATTGCCTGTTTGCAGAAGGGGGTCCAGTTACGGTAAAAAAGGTGAGAATTATTGCTTGATATATACGGTGTTGGGGACAGGAGGAGGAGGAGGAGAAAGGAAGGAAGGAAAGAAGGAAGGAAAGAAAGAAGGAAGGAAGGAAAGAAGGAAGGAAGGAGTTGGCATAATGAGAAAGAAATTGTAGAAACATAGTGATATAGACACTGGAGAATAGGTAGGTAGATTGAAAAAAATATGTACAGGTGGAAGAGATATTGTATGCGTGTGTGTGTGTGTGTGTGTGTGTGTGTGTGTGTGTGTGTGTGTGTGTGTGTGTATGTGTGTGTGTGTGTGTGTGTGTGTGTGTGTATATATACCGGTTTGTAGAGGGAGAGGGGAGACATAGCTTTTCTATCTTTTTACTACTCATATAAGCTGGATGTTTGACGCAGGCCAACTGTATTACACTGGCAGATAACCTGATTTTATGCATCCTGTTATCTCTGTTTTATGTCTATGCTTTTGTTTTCTCTTTAGCCCAATTTTTTCTCCTTTCCAACTTGATTTATGCTCTTCTTATTTCTGCATTTTTCTTCTCACATCCCTTTTTCTTTCCCTTTCAGTTCTCATTCCTCTTCTCTACTCTTCTGCCTCCTCTCTTGTCTTTTCCCCTGATCTCTTTTCTCTTTCCTTAATCTCTTCTCTCGTCTTTTACTTTCTTCTCTTATTTTCTTTTAAGCTCCTTTCCTTTGTCTTATATTGGTCCCTTCTCCTTCGCCTTCTTTTCTTTTCTTCTCCTTCTCTTTCATCTCCCTCCTCTTGTCCTCTCCTCTCAGATCTCTTCTTGTTCATTGTACCTGATATCTCCAGGTTTTCCTCCCTGTTCACTACTCTTGTTCTCCTGTCGCTTTGTTCTTCGTTCTTGTCCGCTCTTATCTCCTGTTATCGATTCCCTTTCCTCTCTGCTTCCCTGTTCTTTCCTCTCTTTTTCGTTCTTGTTTTTTGTACCTGGAGCCTTGAACACCACCTGCTCCACCTCCTCATTATTATCATGATTCGGTTATTACTGTTTCCTCTCTCTCTCTCTCTCTCTCTCTCATGCCCAAAACTCCTCATCATCATCATCATTAGCATTTGTTCATCGTGCCACCTTCTTCACTCCGACCCCTGACTAATGATGTGACCACCTCAGCGTAAATGATCTCCTCTTTTTCTCTTCTTTCTCCATCCCTTTTTCTATCTTCTTTCTTTCCTCTCTTTATTCTGTTAGCTTTTGCCATCTATTTTTCCTTCTTTCGAGTAGTTAGTGTTGCAGGCTACTTAACTGTCGACTCGTTAGTCCCGGGGTGCGAATCTTGTTACGGACAGTCCACCCCACGCAAATTAGGTGTCCATCCACCCTTTGTGAGTTGGTAGGTAAAATGAGCACTAGGAGTGACTCTTTGGGCAGGTAACCGTGGTAACCTGGATAATGCAGTCAAGATAGTTGGCCAAATACCCACCAAAGGCTTAGTCAAGCTACAGAGGTGAGCACCGCGGCCAGTCGCCTCACCGGGTCTCCTTCTACCCCTATACCTGCCTTATATTTTGTGTCTATTTACTCTTCATTTTCTTTTCTTCGTTCACCTGCCACAGTTAACGAACATCTATAAATTTTTTCTCTTTTCCTCTTCTTTCCTTCCTCTCTGTTCTCTGGCAGCCGTCTCACCTCTTCTCCCTCACTCTGCTTTGTGCTTCCAGTTTTTCTCTCGTATGCTTGTTCTTGCTGTTTGTTCACCTCGTCGACCTTTCCTCCTCTTCCTCATTAACATGTATTCGTTGTATCACCCCCTGACAAATGATGGAAGAGACCCCCCCCCTCTCTCTCTCTCTCTCTCTCTCTCTTTCTCTCTGTACCACCTTCTTCACTTCGTTCACTTTGCTGACGCTTTCACTTTCTTTTGCCTCTTATTTCATCATTCCTTATGCTCTGTACTAATAAAAAAATCAAGTAGGGGCAAACGCCGGGGGGCCTATAGCCTCACTCACCCTCCGACTCCACCCACGCGGGTCCCTTTGTGCAACCCTCCGGACAGCGACTCTTCCTCCTCTAAGTATCTCCCAACAGGAGTGATCGACCTACTCCAGCCAGGAGTTACGTGACCTTCCCCTTGGCCTCGTCCACCCTGGGTTAACTCGTTCAGATATTTCATTATTTACTTTGTAGATAATCTCATACGATTGTACCAGAAGTTTGTTCAAGTAAAGTTGCAGTAATTCTCCATATTTCCCTCCACTTCATATATCCCACTTAATGGCCGGCTCAGGTATTCCAGCAGATTCTGTTCAGGTAATAGTCATGCAGGTATTCCAGGTAATGGCAGCAGATTTTATTCAGGTAATAGTCATGCAGGTATTCCAGGTAATGACAGCAGATTTTATTCAGGTAATAGTCATACAAACCTCGTAGTCAAGGTAACTCGTATTCTGTTCCATCTAACGCAGACGTTTTTATTCAACAGAGTGAGTCGTAGGAGCCTACCAGGGTAACTTCTTGTAGAGTCTGCATCAAAAGTCCTGTCGTCTGTCCTGTGTTTCTCGCCACGTGCTTTAAAAATCAGTGTTGGTGGATCCGCAGCAAGTGACACTGATGACGTCATTTGGTGTCAGATCAGTGTCAGAAGCATCGTTTACCGCAGGTCCTCCACACTGATTCTCTTAAGTTAGTGGAGAGAGAGGCAGAGGACGCGACAAGACTTGATGTCGATTGTACCGCGTATCTGCCTAACGTCTCTTCAAAATAGTGCATATCGGGTGTGTCTAAAGGTTTGAGTTGATTAGGTTAATTAGTGGAGCTTAAAGTGTACGTCCATGTTGCTGCTCTTCGGTGCTTTAGTGTTTCTTTAAGTCAGTCGTGAGCCTGTGACGCCCAGCAGTGATATTTCTTGCCTTAATAGTACCTGGAGTTGCCTTGCATTTCTTTTCATTTTTCACGAACACTTAATTATAGTAACTTGTTGAATGCGGGTGATATCCTTCTTAGTTTAACCTTACTGCTGCTTTTGTCACTTTGGCCCGTTTTCTCTTCGGATGAGGAAGCTTCCTGCCACCTTTTCCTATGCGACTTATTTTGTCTTTTACGCCTTATTGTCCTCCCCTGAGTTACATAAATCCTTCTAGTATCACCATACTCTAGTATCACCATACGCAAAAGTAAATCGTTAAGGAGAAGTTGTTAGGGACCGTCCTTAACCGACCAGAATACGAGCCTGTGTTTTAATCTAAGGGAACTGTGTCACTCCCACGCCTTGAATACTAAGTCCTGGTTGCAAGAAACTCAATAAGCCTTGGTCATTTGTAGAAATCAGTCTCCTTGGTTACTATACAAATCGTGCCTGCAGTCTGTCTACAATTCACCATCAAATGAACTAAGAATAAAAATGTTAGAGATCGTTGTCAGGTGAAAATAAATGCGGTATAGATGATTTTACTCAGTTTCGGAATGCACCCTCGTAGTGAAGGGGTTAAAGATGGCCGCACCCAAGCCTTCCAATTCAAATATGTCTTCTAAGCATAAGAAAGTCTCAGAAGGTAGCGAGGATAATCTAAAATGTGTCGCCGAATTGAAGGAGTTACGCCTTTGTCATTATCCATTTTGCTAATCCAGTTTTTGAGACATTTTGGTAAGGCTTAGGCGTTGTCCCTGTTTAGAGAACATTCTTTGAAGCCATGACTGTTTCCTAACAGGTAATATTAATTACAACGGATCCTGACTATTTCGCTGGATGCCACTATATAATTAAATACAGTTTTATCACGGACTTTTTTTTTTTTTTTTGGACAGCAGGTTTGGTAGTTGTATGAGTAAAGACATGAGCATGAACACACAGTCCTATACGCAGATTTAGTTTATAAGAGTTTATAAATCTGGTGCTGGATGCCCTTTCGAACGTCAACCAGGATCCCTTAGGATCAAACGCTGGACGAAATTGATAGCGTGCACTCTGACCCACTAGACCACCGCGACTATATATAGTTAACACTTGGAGGAAAGGAAAGTTTTCCTGTGGTGAGAAAAATCGTCTACGTCAGCCAGAGGGAATGACTGTTGTTTGACCTCTTCAGGACGTTTTATTTTTTTATTATTGCTTCCTCTTTGCGATTTTTGCCAACTGAGGACAGACATTTGAAACTAGGGAGGATAGATACAATCTACATGTACTCTCTCAGTACATACATGATTTCGGGAACTACTGAACAGTACACACACACTTGCCAGCCATCTCCCACTGCACATAACTGCTTCCAGCTTCTGACCCGTCCGGTGGTTCTTACCTGCTCCACCAGGAGCAGTTAACAGTACAATAGCTTTGCCATCCCGATCACGGTGTCCTGAGGTGATTCAACTGCATACCTGGTTCTGTTTCTGCCGTCTTCCATAACACTGGTGCTGACATTTATGTTCACCGAAGGGTCATAGCATATGCCAGTCCACGGCGCCTATAACGATCATTAGGCGCCGGCGGGGTGGAGTTTGATGCTATTTACATTGACAGCGATCCTGAAGCAAGCAGTGTTACTGAAACAGGAGGAAATCACGTAAGAGGCTCAGTCCATGCTTGAAGGCGATGACTTAAGTGGGTACACCAAACCCAGACCCACAGGAGAGCTTTGATGTCAGCACTATCATATCCATGAGTGTGTGTGTTCACACCGCTCGGGCATTATGTGGAGACAACAAGGAGGCCCTGCTCGCCGTTCTACCAAAGATCTTTGAACACAACAAGCTGCCAGTCACTATTTTCCTTCACATTTTTTAGTACAACCCAGCTCCTGTGATAATCAAGACCAGGAAAAAGAAGAGGAGAAATTGCACCACCAAATCATCAGAGCCTCAGCAAACTCCAGCAAGATACTTCAGCTTGACCTCCCTATGAACAAAGCAGCTACATTTCTGGAGACCGAGACGCAGAAGAGCCTGAGAAACAAGAGCCCATGAACATGGACCAGGAAGGTGTTAGGGATACCGACCAAGGCCAAACCAGTACACAATTCCAGTATGAGACAACCCAAGCGGGAATCGGAAAGAAAGTATCAGGAAAAAAAGTAACAGTCAAAAAGTAACAACTTTTCCTAGGTTAGGTCAGGTTAGATTAGGTCAGGTCAGGTTAGGTTAGGTTAGGTTAGATTAGGTCAGGTTAGGTTAGGTTAGATTAGGTTAGGTTAGGTTAGATTAGCTCTTTCCCTTACGTTTTTTACTGTTACTTTTTTTCCTGATACTTTCTTTCCGGGAATCAACCCAAGCATGTAATAATATGGACGGAGGCTGTTAGCGCCTAAGTGGCGACATGTGGAGGTGTACAGTAAGTAGGATGACTGCTGGGCCACAGGAAACGGGCTATTAAAGCCAGTGCTTCCCCCCCCCCTCCGGACGTACACACGGACGACCATGATGGAGTCTTCCGGTAAAGGGATCATACCTTCCCCTCACCACACCCGATCTGCTGCAACGTACGACGTGTGGGATGGGATCTGTTGCACGTCTATCAGTACGTCTGCAAATACCGTTGGTTGGACTGTCCTCCTGGCACCAACCCCTGGGATTCAATCAGACTGTAGGTCGTTTGGACCTTAATGAATAAAACCATCACCACACTAGTTCAAATCCAGAAGTCCTCCAGCAGCGCCACCGGCTCCACCACCAGCAGTGTAACGCACTAAGCACCTAAAAAGGACCAGTCCAATACCTTGTGCCGGCAGCAGTGAGTCCAAGCAGTCTCCTGGATCGACCACTGCTGTGACGTCACAGCCGCCTGATCCAGCAGCCACGCGAGGAGAGAGTCGTAGCGTGAGAAGCAGTTGCTCTCCATAGCATCCACTCCACAGCATCAGGGGTCGCCCCCACCCTGTGTATCTCAGACTGTTTTCATCTTTCTCAACTTCTGCACACTTCAGTTAATTAAACCTTTCATTTACCTCTCTGTTTTTCTATTCGTTTGTTTGTTCATTCTCATTGCATTATTTCCCTGCAAAACAGAATAAAATCGTCTCTGAAGCAGCAAGAATCAGGACAACCTGTGACCGGATCGAAGAAGTCAGTATTTAGCCGAGTGTGGTAAATAGAAACAAGAAATATAATTATTGTGTATGCAAATTCTATGAACCCTATTCTTCTCATTATAAACTATATATATATATATATATATATATATATATATATATATATATATATATATATATATATATATATATATATATATATATATATATTGTTACGGAACAGAGAAAGATAATGTACACTTTAAGTGAGAATACTAATAATCACTACTGTCCCGTAAAGGTCCAGGTTCAAAATAAAAGAGTTAGGTAAAATTACAAGTTAAAGTTTAATGCTCAAACTAACAACAAAACATTCAGGACTCATAAGGATAATGTAATGGCAAAAACAGGTTAAATATATGGTTAACTGCAATAGCCTCTATTAACACGAAATTAGCATAAGTAAATTTATCTAAGTCAGCCCTGTTAAAATGAGATACCAGATAATACTCAGTGAATGCCAGATATATTATTACAGATACAAAATATTATTAATGATGGCTGACAACAAGAACCTTATATAAATTACAAAAACCTTACTAGGCCTAAGAATTAACCTTATGCTACACAGTACATGAAAAAATGCAACAACAGTTATACTCAAATTACACACAGCTGCTAGATGGCTGGAGACTTCCTGAGCACTCACAATAACCACTGTACAGAGGAGGACAGAGATGTGAACAAAATGAGGAGTAGATCTAAGTGGCAATGATGCAGAGACTGAGCTCATTATATAGGGGCCGGCAGAGCTTGATACAACTTGTAAGAAGGACGCGCAAATGAAGCCATAGGGGACAAAGAGCTGACAATCCTGCTCTGAACAACAGAAAGGACGACTTACTCTACTATAATGGTAGAAGGGGGGACTGAGGCAGAACACGCTCGTGATCAAACATGCAGCATACTGTGCGTTAAAATTACACAAAGGATGATGAAATCACTGGCCATGTAACACCTCCCCACAAAGAAAAAGAAATTTACAAAGGAAATTTCTTATTACTCTAAAACAATCTGTCTAAAGTCTAGATAAGCAATCTGCAATAACATTTTCTTTCCCCTTGACATGTTGTATGTCTAATGAATACTCTTGAAGAAGTAGAGTCCATCTTGTCAATCTCTGATTTTTATCTTTAAACTTACTAAAGAATTTCAGTGGGTTATGATCGGTATAAATGACTATGGGGTCAAAACCAGAACACAAATAAAATGAAAAATGCTGTAAACCCAAAATCAAGGCCAAAAGCTCTTTCTCAATAGTTGAGTAGTTCTTTTGAGGTGGAGTGAACTTCTTACTGTATTAAGATACAGGATGTTCAATACCCTGATCATCCTCTTGCAGCAAAACAGCCCCAGCTCCTGTATCACTTGCATCAACAGCCATCTTAAAAGGCTTAGCAAAATTTGGAGTAGCGAGCACTGGCTGACTTAATAGGATAGCTTTAAGTTTGTTGAAAGAGGATTCACAGTTATCAGTCCAGACAAATTTAACTCCCTTTTTCAGTAGGTCTGTAAGTGGTGATACAAGAATTGAAAGTTAAGAACAAATCTCCTGTAATAACCTACCATTCCCAAAAATCTTTGTAGCTCTTTCCTACTTTTAGGTCTGGGAAGATCACTTATAACCTGAACCTTAGCTCCTGGTGGTGCAACATGTCCATCACCAATTACATACCCAAGGTACTGAACTTTAGCTTGACCAAACTCACACCTTGATAAATTAGCTACAAGATTAGCCTGAACCAAACGCTCAAGAAATTTACTGACATGGCATAGGTGATCTTTCCAGTTGTCACTGAAGATTAATACATCATCAATATAAACAACACACCCTGCCAAACCCTCTGTTACAACATTCATAAGCTTCCGAAATGTGGCTGGTGCATTCTTCATACCATATGGCATTACAGAACATGCAAAAGTCTTTCCTAGTGTTACAAAACATAAGATCTCCCTAGCACGTTCAGTCATAGGTACTTGCCAGTATCCCTTTAACAAATAAAACTTACTTATGTACCTAGCCTTTCCGATCTTGTCTATGCAATCTTCCACGCGAGGGAGAGGGTAAGTGTCTGCTTTGGTTATCTGATTAACACGTCTGTAGTCAATGCAAAGCCGCTGTGACCCACCTGGCTTAGGGACTAGAGTGACAGGAGAACTCCACTTGCTCTGACAGGGCTCAATCATCTTGTGGTCCAACAGGTAGCCAAGCTCCTTCTGGATGAGAGGAGCTTTCATTGGGTTCACACGGTAAGGAGGCAGTTAAATTGGCTTTGCGTCTCCAACATCGACATCATGCATCAACACAGTGGTTCTTCCTGGAGTGGCACGGAACACTTGCGGGTACTCCTGCAGTAATGCCGAAAACTCCTGCCTTTCCTCGGGAGGTAGATGAGAAAGCTTAGTCTGGAGATCATTCATGATATCAGGATTCTTCCCCAAACTATCACTCAGGCTCATACTGCATGGGAGAGCTTCACTTGCAGACTCGGGTGGAACAGCTACAGTGCAGACTGGATTATGTTCGTCCTGCCTGTGATATAACTTTAGCATGTTGATGTGACATAGTTGCTTGTTCTTTCTACGATCTGGTGTGGCGATGACATAGTTGACATCACTGAGTTTCTTCTCCACGAAATAAGGACCACTAAACTTGGCTTGAAGAGGTTGCCCATGAACTGGTAGCAGAATCAAAACCTGATCTCCTGGCTGAAAGTGGCGTAACCTGGACTTCTTATCATACCAAGTCTTCATCTTCTCCTGAGCAGCTCCTAAATTCTCTCTCGCCAGCTGTAAAGCAGTGGACAGCCGTTCTTTGAACTTCATCACATACTCCAGCAGGTTGACGTCATCTTCCTCCGACAGCCAGCATTCCTTGAGTAACTTAAGGGGTCCTCTTACTTCATGGCCAAACAGTAGTTCAAAAGGTGAGAAGCCCAGTGATTCATTTGGAGATTCTCTTGCAGCAAACACAACGAATGGAAGACCTTTATCCCAGTCTTTCTGATGTTCCAAACAGTATTTCTTGAGCATCGATTTGAGTGTTTGATGATATCTCTCCAATGCTCCTTGGGCCTGGGGATGGTAAACTGAAGACGTGATCTGGGTGATGCCCAACTCTTTCAGAGACTGCTTGAAAACGTTTGACATGAAATTACTTCCCCGGTCTGACTGTACCTCCTTGGGTAGATCAAACTTTGTGAAGAACCCTAGCATTTCCTTAACCACGTTCTTTGCTGAGATATTTCTAAGTGGAATGGCTTCAGGATAACTAGTAGCCATATCAGTCAGGGTCAACACATAAGAAAATCCTGAAGAAGTCTTAGGAAGAGGGCCCACAATATCCACCAACACACGGGTGAAAGGCGCCTCAAAAGGAGGAATGGGAACTAGAGGTGCAACCTTTTCGGTCTGATTACACTTCCCCACAACTTGACAGGTGTGACAAGACTTACAATACCAGGAAATATCCCTGAAGATACCTGGCCAGTAGAAGTGTTTCAAAATGCGTGCCACAGTCTTCCTCACTCCAAGGTGTCCTGCCAAACTGGAATCATGAGCCACTCTAATGATATCCTGCCTACAAACACGAGGGATGACAACTTGATGTACAACCTCCCATTCACAGTCGGCTGATGCTGTTGGGGGTCTCCACTTCCTCATAAGTACTCCTGACTTTATATAATAACAAGTAGAAGCACCAGCTGACTCTTCCTCACTGCAAGCAGAGTTAGCAAGACCTTTCAACTCAGGGTCAGCAACCTGCAACTCAACCAACTCTTGACGAGACAAATTATCAACACTACGGGGTACTGCCTCATCTGGTGAGTGGTCCAAATTAGCAAGAAAAGTGTCAGCTAGGATAACATCATCATCATCATTATCCTCTAAATCACCAGTAACTTTAGACTTAGCCCTAGTGACAGCACATGCAGGGAACACATCAGGGACATCACAATCATGGGTCGCAGCCACTGGCTCACCAGACAACTGAGGAGCTGGACAAACCTGACTTCCACCAATATCATTTCCAAGTAAGAAAGTTACACCTTACATTGGGAGTGTCTCAACCAACCCAACCATAACGGAGCCATTAACAAAACCAGACTCTAAATTCACTCTGCACAGAGGGACAGAGAAGTAATTATTCCCTACACCTTGTAAGATTACAGTTTCATCAGAGGAATTAACATTAGAGCCTAGAACACTGGTCAGCATAAGGGATTGGCAAGCACCTGTATCACGATATATTTTAACTGATTTCCTGTCATTACTGTCCAGAGGACAGACAAAACCATCAGACAGGAAATTAGCACATGAACTCTTGAGAGTGTCACCCACGTTACTGCTCAAAAGAGGAGCTCCATCATGAGAATTTAAGTTACCCCTCAAAGCAGGTTCAGTTAACTCAGTTAAAGAACTCTGGGAACTCTCAAGAGTGGACACTAGACCAATTGACTGAATATTAAAGACTCCTTTTTGTTCACATCACGCTGTCTCCTGAAACATTTCTCCGTAGTATGACCAAGCTTACTACAATAAGTACATTTACTTTTCTGAAATCTAGAGGTGAAGCTGGTATTTACTTCCTGAGAAACATCATCTTTATTCTCTTTCCTGTTACCTGTACTCTGAGTAGAGGCAACGTACTTACTCTCAGCTTTCCTTTTTTCTCTAGAATATCTCTTGTGAGTGAGAACATATTCATCAGCTAAAACTGCAGCATCAGACAAATTATCTATTCTTCTCTCATCAAGATATAGGCTTACGTCTTTATTAACACACCTTTTGAAGTCCTCCAGCAAAATCATCTGCTTAAATTTGTCAAAATCAGAATCCACATTCTTAGAATTTAACCACTGCTCTAACAGATCTTCTTTGATTTTTGCATACTCAACATGGGATTGCTTATCTTGCTTGTAAGTTGTCCTAAATTTTACTCTATAGGCTTCAGGAACATGCTCATAGGCCTTAAGAATCAAGCTCTTAACTACATCATAATTATCAGATTGATCCTGAGGCAAAGATGCATAAGTTACTTGAGCTTTACCGGTGAGAACAGTTTGAAGGAGTACTGGCCAATAGTTTTTTGGCCAATTAAAACCTGTAGCTACCCTCTCAAACAACTGAAAATACTTTGTTAAATCAGATTCATTAAAAGGAGGGACAAGTTTAACATTTTTAGCCACATCAAAATCATCAGAGCTAGATGATCCAGTCCCACCTTGTTTCATGCGATACTCATGGTCTGCCTGAATCCTAGCAAGTTCAATTTGTGCCTGAGCCTGTACCTGTGCCTCTTGAATACGAGCATTTGCCTGAAATTCAGCCTCCTGAATACGAGCCTGAGACTCCACCTCCTTAGCCTGAGACTCCGCCTCCTTAGCCTGAGATTCAGCCTCCTTAGCACGTGCTTGAAATTCAGCCTCCTTAACACGAGCCTCCTGCAGGGCTAGCTGTAACTATGCTAATTCAATCTGCGTTTGCTCATTTGGAGGAGTTACATTAAACCAGCTTTTATTAATCATGCCAACAATTTGATCTTTAGAATGATGAGAGTGAACTGCAATTCCCAATTGTTGAGCAACAAGCTTAAGTTCATTCTTTGTTCTGTTTTCTACATCACACACTGTTTGCACATTTGACAAAAAAATCTTTGGCTTCATCAAGCGTAGTAATAGTAGACATCATGAATAAATCACAGTCACAAAATATCAAGCAATATCCTTATGATATTATCCTGAATATCCTGATAAGAGGTCGCCAAATTTATGTTACGGAACAGAGAAAGATAATGTACACTTTAAGTGAGAATACTAATAATCACTATTGTCCCGTAAAGGTCCAGGTTCAAAATAAAAGAGTTAGGTAAAATTACAAGTTAAAGTTTAATGCTCAAACTAACAACAAAACATTCAGGACTCATAAGGATAATGTAATGGCAAAAACAGGTTAAATATATGGTTAACTGCAATAGCCTCTATTAACACGAAATTAGCATGAGTAAATTTATCTAAGTCAGCCCTGTTAAAATGAGATACCAGATAATACTCAGTGAATGCCAGATATATTATTACAGATACAAAATATTATTAATGATGGCTGACAACAAGAACCTTACATAAATTACAAAAACCTTACTAGGCCTAAGAATTAACCTTATGCTACACAGTACAAGAAAAAATGCAACAACAGTTATACTCAAATTACACACAGCTGCTAGATGGCTGGAGACTTCCTGAGCACTCACAATAACCACTGTACAGAGGAGGACAGAGATGTGAACAAAATGAGGAGTAGATCTAAGTGCCAATGATGCAGAGACTGAGCTCATTATATAGGGGCCGGCAGAGCTTGATACAACTTGTAAGAAGGACGCGCAAATGAAGCCATAGGGGACAAAGAGCTGACAATCCTGCTCTGAACAACAGAAAGGACGACTTACTCTACTATAACGGTAGAAGGGGGACTGAGGCAGAACACGCACGTGATCAAACATGCAGCATACTGTGAGTTAAAAATACACAAAGGATGATGAAATCACAGGCCATGTAACAACACATATATATATATATATATATATATATATACATATATATATATACATATATATACATATATATATATATTGCTGTGACAAATGGCAACTGTTTTCAAAAATTTCCATCCATCCATCCATCATCTAATCCTACATTGCCCCATGAGGAGCGTAGGAGCCCGGGGCTAGGCAGTTGGTCCCGACATTTAAAATGAGAGTGACCAGCCTCACTCATTCCTGAATGGCATTACATGAGCAATCAACCCCAACCATTCCTTGGATATAAACCTTCACCGGGTTAATCCGATTGGAGCGCAATAATTACCCACTAAACCACCTGGCGCCAAAATTTGGTTATATGGTTACCACCCAGCGTAGTAAATGGTTTCCTGGTGCACAGGAAACCAAATGGCTTGTCACTCAGTGTAGAGTCACCCACAGGCTGAAGGAAGTGGAAAGAATGAAGGAAAGAAAGACAGAAGAGGGAGTGTAAAGTTACCCGTAGGGAGAAGGACAAGGAAAGAATGAAGGAAAGAAAGAAGAGAATGGAAGGAAAGAAGGATGGAGAGGAAAGGGCAGACACCCGAGAGCACTACTACATTGAGTGAGTAGATGGTGAGCGCCCCCACCTACCACACAGTAATATTTTTACGGTTCCTCCCCTCTACTCCGCGGCATCTTCCCTCCAATACTTCTTCTCCGTTCTTTCTCCCCTCTCTTCCTCCCCGAGGCTGTGTTGATGAGAGCAGAGTTAGGCCTCCACGTCTATAGCATTCCTTCTCCCTCCTCCTCATTCTTCTTTTGCTCTCCTTTCCCCACACATCCCCTTCCCTTTCGTTTCCCTATATCCTCTCTTTTCCCCCTTTCCTCTCTTTTCCCCCCTTTCCTCCCTTCTTCCCTTTCCTCCCTTCTCCCCCTTTCCTCCCTTCTCCCCCTTTCCTCCCTTCTCCCCCTTTCCTCCCTTCTCCCCCTTTCCTCCCTTCTCCCCCTTTCCTCTCTTTTCCCCCTTTCCTCTCTTTTCCCCCGTTTCCTCCCTTTTCCCCCTTTCGTCTCTGCACCCTCTTTCCTTCTTTTCTCCCCTTTCACCACCTTCTTTTCCCTCTTTCACCACCTTCTTTCTCCCCCCGTTCACCACCTTCTTCACCCCCCTTCCACCACCTTCTTCACCCCCCTTTCACCACCTTCTTCTCCCCCCCATAACCCTCTTCTCTTAACCCAATTCACAACCTCTCCCTTTCACCTTCCTTCCCCCTTTTCCTCCCTTTTCTCCTCCTTGACCTTAGCCCAACATCTCCTGAGGCTCCGCCATTCCCTCAGCTCCCGTTCCTCTTTCTTCCTTCACTTCCTCCTTCCTTCCTCCCTTCCCATTCCAGAACTTTTCCTTTCCCTGCACTTTATCTTTGTATGTGTCTCTGCCTTCTGTAGTACTGCTTCAGATAGCCTACTTCCCTTCAGCGGCATACTATTTATTTGATTACACCCTTGCTCTCAAAACTAGAGCGGATGTTAAATTTTGTTTGCTGTGGGAGTGTCCGTCTGCTTATGGACAAAATAAGCATTTTGTATCCTATTTTAACCTAACATGGAAGTGTTAAGGGACAACCACGGGGCTGAGCTATTGTTTTTGAGAACAGTAGGTCAGAGGTCAAGGCCACAGGACTGGTTCAGTCTGACTTCACAAGGTCACCATTAAACAGTTTATATGATTTAGACTAAATTTAATGGAAATGTTAAGGATAAAACAAAACACAAGGAGCCAATTTTGAAATGTCAGTCAGTCAAAGATCAGGGTTTCAGGATAAGGTCAGAATTAGACTAGGCCTATGTCATGGCAAGGTCAACTGATGCAAGTTTTATCCGTTTTAGGCTAAACTCTGTCAAAGGGTTTGAGGTAAGGCACAAATAAATGGATTCGATTTTGAGAACAGTCAAAGATCAGGTTCACAGGGAAAGGTCAAATATCAAGGCCACAGGGCACAGTCAACGTAAGTTTTGGTCCAATTTAGATGATTTTACACTGGCCAGGAGAACTGTCTCGAACTGAAAGGGTTACATAAAGCCTTGATCAATCGTTGCAGTTCCTTAGATCTTTCTGTGTTCAGTAAAGTCGGCTGAGGGCTGCAGAAAAAAAAAAAAAAAAAAAAAGCGTTAACAGATTGAAAGAGTTTTCATCATATTCCTTCTGTCATTAGGGCCCGTATTCTCGTTGGGTAAGGAAGCTCCCTTGCACCTCTTCTTAGCTATTTATTTTTGGAGATGACTGGTTCATATCCTTTTGTATGTTATTTATGCAGAGTATGACGATATCTGAGGAATGTATAAGACACAGAATAGGACAAGTAAGGTGTACCAAGTAAAATAAATTGCTAAGGAAAAGGTGTCAGGGAGCTTCCTTCGCCGACGAGAAAACTGCTCTAGGCATCCACACCATAGTATTACCTACAGTATTCTTTAACTTTCTTCCTCTTCTTTCTTCTTCTTTGTACCTCTTCTTTCTTCTTTCTTTCTTCCAAACACTTTTCGTCTAATGCCCTTCGTATATTTCTTCACTGATTCGATTTAACTTGGCGCAATTATTCCTTGGACCAGCCCTCCCCCCCCCCCATTTTTTTTTAGACCTTTAACTGACTCATGGGGTCAGACTTCATACTATATAGTTACAAAAATTGGGGATCCTGTGTTGTTTTATGTACCGTATATTAATGAAAATAACAGTTAGTACAGGCGTATGTCAGTGAACTATGGGGAGGCCATCCTGCATTCCCTTGAGAATATCGGCAGTCTTTAATTCTTTATACGCTTTTTCTACAGCACCCAGTAGGCTATTACCAAGGTGATGACTGCACTCAGTTCAATCACCATTTATTTTTGTACAACGGCTCAAAAGTGTGTAAAGACCATTCTGTTTTTCCTTGGATGTTAGTAGTGTCGCATCATATCTTATCATTTATTTTGGCACCAACATGCTTGCATGCGTCGGCCATGGCGGCTTTCAACGCTGGTCAGTCTCGGGCAGCCTCCCTATCCAGTTCGTTATCCCTGAGGTCACACTATATGACCTCGTCCCAGGTCTTTTTCAGTCTGCCTCTCGCAGCCCTACCCCCGATGTTCACATTTGTCATCTTGCGCACCCTTGTCATCCTTCATTCTCTCAACATGTCTAGACCATCTCAGTCTTTAATAATACTGTAATCCTTTTGCATCATTCGCTTTGTTTTCTCAGATTCAGTCTTCTCTTGTCTTTCTTGGAGCTCTGCATATTTTCTCTATTTACCATAGCTTATCTTTCCATAATCTCGTCATGGTCGAAACGACTCTATCATCTGTACCAGTTAACGTGAGTATATTCTGTTCAGCTGAGGGTGAGTCATAGGAGCCTGAGAGTTCATTAGCATTACCATTAGCCTTCTTATGGCCGAGATAATTTTAGTATTTCAAGCCTACTAACGCCAGACGATTTTGAGGACGTGTCACAGGAGCCTGAGGCCCTTTCTCTCGTCTGTTAAGGAAGCTCCCTGACACCTTTTCCTTAGTGATTTATGTTTGGATATGGGTGGTTAATATCTTTTGTGAGTTATTTAAGTACAGTATGGCAATATTAGAAAGTGCTTATGTAACACAGAATAGGAGAATAAGGTGTAATAAACAAAATATATCGCTTAGGAAAAGGTGTTGGCGACCTTCCATGACAAACGAGAATAAGAGCCTGAGAGAGTTAATATTGTCGCCAATAATCCCGTCAGGGCCGAGGCAGCTGTTATATTTCATTTTCTGCTGGAGCCAGACGACTTTTATTAAGCTGAGAGTGAATCATAGGAGCCATAGAGCTGAAACCATGGCCCTTGAGAGAGCCACACCGACAACTCCCCTCACCCCCTTAACGCACTTCCTCCCCAAATTTCTGTTTGAGGGTGACTTTCCTTTCTTATTCCAGCCTCTCTCCTGATTATTCATTCGGCACAAGAGCGACAAATGGTAGTGAAGGAGGTTAGAAATAAACTCCACTAATCCAGTCACCATTAGAGGCTTTGCAAAGGCTGAATCAGATCGCTTGGTGGTAGCAGGAATAAATTGAAAAGACATCTGATCTCTTCCAACCCTTTCAGTGAGCCACATTAGCAATTCTCTAATCTTTCTTCCCCTCCCTAAACAACAATAACAACAGCAGAAGAGGAGAAGGAGGAGGAGAAAGAGGAGGTTAAATCGTTAAAACACTCACTTCCTAAACCTCCGTAATTCAAATAAAACACACGCAGTCCTTAAACCTAAGCCTCCGATTATTTTTTCTGGGTATCTTTTAGCGATTATATTTAGGTTATTAGAAAGATTTTGAACTTTGGGAGGTCAGTAATAGCCTTCAGGAACCCCTTCAGTATGAAATCGTATGAAGATGGCAAGAATATGCTTACAAATACATTATTGGCTTGAAGGGGTTAGCTTGTCAATTTCCACTAAAGTCATTAAACCCGCCTGTACGAAGATTTTTTTTTTTTTTTTTTTTTTTTTAGTATTACAATGGGTGGAGTGGCCTGTAATATATATCTTTATACTAGAAACTGACGTGGCATTATCTTGTGGGGATGGCTCAGTCGGCTAGTGTGGGCATGGTTGTATCACTGGGGAGAGGAAATGAATAAGTGATGCTGGGTAGATACTGACAACACTGCCTGTGCCGTCCCAACAACACACGAGAAATCGCCCGGTGGAGTGAAGTAGAGCGTTATATATCTGCTACCCTGTACTTTTGCGATTCAAAGAGATTGATGTTAAGTTTAGGTCTCTCATAGGAGTTGGAGTAATAAATATTGTTCTCACCTCTTTAATCCTGAAAGCGTCTTCTGAACAAGGAAAAATCGCCTGGAAATAGCAAAAACTGCGAAACAACCCTCTCTCCACCGTCACCTTATATAGCTCCTTTACATAGTGCTTCCCTAAACCTCCTTAACTCGAGCACCTTCATAAACCCAGCAGCCTGTTAGTGCCTTAATAAACAGTGTCACCTTACCTCTTGCGCCAACACTAAATATGCTACTTAGTTCGTTACAGCCACCCACCTTAATCCTCCTGCTCTCCGTCCCAACTCCATCTCACACTCCTCACCCCCTCTCCCTCTCTCTCATTTCCCTCTCACTTCATTTATGATTTGTGACTTCATTTAGTTCAAGCATGGATAGCGTACCAGTAACCACAGAACAGTATCGACTTATTCCTTGTATTGACGGGATGTGTTTTCCTTGCAGCTTAGAACAGTACCAGTAAAGTGCGCTTGTGAGCTCATGACGAGCGAGTAAGTCCCATGTTATCACAATTTCCCTCTGATATATTATTCCTTAATGATGGTTACTGAACAATGAAAAATATACTGGAACGAAAGACATTCTCTCACATTCCCCCTCTCCCCCTCCACACACACACACACACACTTGGAAAACTCGAGATTCCCAGGGGTTCCCACGCCTTTATGGGCGAGTTTTTAGTTGATGAAAACAAAATTTATTAATTGAATTTATTACTTGCAGAAAGAATTTCAACTGTACACAGGAGTAAAGGTATTAGCTTCTGCCTAGCGGGACGGTCGGGCCGGGCCGCCCATTTCCAAACTTACAGAGTAAACATCGCTCGGTCGCATCGCTCGATCGCTCGTAATAAAATTATGGTTTCCTTTCATCCATTCCAATTAATTTTCATTCATAGCTTTTCTGTGATACATAGTGGCACTTCTCATTATTTCCTGCCGGTTTCGGCTGAAGGGTTTGGTGTGTATGTGTGTGTGTGTGGAGGGGGAAATCTTCCTGCTTTCCTATCCTTGTCTTTGACAGATAGAACAGTTGTTTCATTTAACCAGTTCTGTGACAAACAGCCTCGAAAGGATCAATAGGTTTATTGTTGCTTGCTTTCCTTTGTCCTTCCACTCTCCCTCTAACGTCCTTCCCATTTCCCCTTTCTTCACCTTCTCCCATCATCTCTCTTATCTCCCTCCTACTTCTCCCTCCTATAGTCCCACCACTTCCCTCTCCTCTAACCCCCTCCCACTTCCCCCTCCTCTTGCCACCCCACTTCTCTCTCTTCTAGCCCCTCCCACTTCCCCCTCCTCTAGCCTCGCCCACTTCCGCCTCCTCTAGCCCCTCCCACTTCCCCCTCCTCTGGCCCCTCCCACTTCCCTCTCCTCTAGCCTCTCCCACATCCCCCTCCTCTAGCCCCTCCCACTTCCCCCTCCTCTAGCCCCTCCCACTCTCCCCCTCCTCTAGCCGTTCCCACTTTCCCCTACCCCCGGCCTCTCCCACCCTCCCCTTAATATCCCTCGCACTCCCTCTCTCCCCCTCCCGCTCCTCCAATCTCTCCCACTCTCCTCATTGTCCTCCCACTTTCCCTCCTCCACTCTCACCTACACTTCCTCTTCCCTCTTAGGTACGGTACTTCTCTTTCCGCCACTCTCTTCCACACTTCCGACTTCCCTACCATTATACCTACTTACCTCCTTCAGTCGTCCTCTCTCTCTCTCTCTCTCTCTCTCTCTCTCACACACACACACACACACACACACACACACACACACACACACACACACACACACACACACACACACACACACACACACACACACACACACACACACACACACACACACACATCCCTCACCTCCCCCAACCCTTTAAGATCTTGACTCTGCCTGTCCTGAATAAAATATAGAAACTGCTGCTTATTTTTTTCCTTTTCTTTTCCTTTCTTTTTCTTTCTTTCCTTCTTTCTCCTTGTTCTTCTTCTTTTCGTCTCCTTCTTCTTCTTCTTTTCTTCCTCTTCATTTCTTCTTCTTCTTTTCTTCTCCTTCTTCTTCTTTTCTTCTCCTTCTTCTTCTTTTCTTCTCCTTCTTCTTCTTCTTCTTTTCTTCTCCTTCTTCTTCTTTTCTTCTTCTTTTCTTCTCCTTCTTCTTCTTTTCTTCTCCTTCTTCTTCTTTTCTTCTCCTTCTTCTTCTTTTCTTCTTCTTTTCTTCTCCTTCTTCTTCTTCTTCTTCTTCTTTTCTTCTCCTTCTTCTTCTTTTCTTCTTCTTTTCTTCTCCTTCTTCTTCTTCTTCTTCTTCTTTTCTTCTTCTTCTTCTCCTTCTTCTTCTTCTTTTCTTCTTCTTCTTTTCTTCTTCTTCTTTTCTTCTTCTTCTTTTCTTCTTCTTCTTTTCTTCTTCTTCTTCTTTTCTTCTTCTTCTTTTCTTCTTCTTCTTCATCATCTTCTTCTTCTTTTTCTTCTTCTTCATCTTCTTCTTCTTCCTCCTTTTCTCCTTCTTCTTGTCCCCAGGTGGCCTCTCTCCGGCACTCAACCCTACGTGTGAGGCACCAGGCATTAACGTAGGGGGCGCTCTGTTTCACTCCACCTCTGTTTCCCCCCCCACCCCTCCCCTCTTACACCTCCTTCCATCTCGCTTCACCTCCTCTCCTTCCCCATCCTCCTCTCCCTCTCTTTCTGTCCCTCACCTTCAACCCCTTCTTTTCCCTCTTTCCATCACGCCCTCCTTACCCCTTCCCTCCCCTTTCCTCTCCTACCCCCTACCCTGCCTCTCCCCTCCCTGTCCCTCACTTCATCCTGTCTTATTTCTCCCCCTCCCCCGTCACTTCCCCAACCCCTGTCTCTTCCCCCTCCCCACCCCAACAGTTTCCTCTCTCCTCCCCACTCCTTCTTCCCATTCCTCTCCCTCACACCTTTTTCTCACCCCCTCATACGTCCTTCTCTCCCCTTCCCCCACCTCTCCTTCCTTGTCCCCTCCCTAACACCCATTCTTTCTCCCTTCCCAGCTCCTGCCCCCCCTTTCCCCTCCTTCTCTCTCTCTCTCTCTCTCTCTCTCTCTCTCTTCACACGTCTTTCTCTCTCCCTCCCCCCACCCCTCCTTCCTTGTCCCCTCCCATATCCTCCGATCCTTCTCCCTTCCCTGCATCTGCCTCCCTCTCCCCTCCTTCGCACTTCTTTCTCTCTCCTCCCTCACACTTCTCTCTGTGTCTCTCTCCCTCCCCCCAAGTCTCCTTCCTTATTCCCTCCCTTAACTCCCTTTCCCTCTCTCCTCCCCTAACCTTCCTTCCCACTCGCTTCTAATAACCCTCCGGCCTTTTCCCTTCCTCCATATCTCCTTCTCCTCCCCATACCCTCCCCCTCTTGCCCCCTCTCCTTCCCTCTATGACTTCCCCCTTTGTTCTCCCTCCCCCTTCCCTTCATCTTGCTCCTCTCCCTTCCTCTCTTCTTCCTCTTTTTGCATCCCCTCTTCGTCCCCTTATCTCTTCCCCTCTTCTTCCCCCTCCTCCTTTCCTTCACCTTCCCCTTGCCCTTGCCCTTCTTCCCCTCGACCACATCTCCCCTCCCCTCACATACCCTGCCACTAACAGCTTCTTTTTTCTTTTTCCCTCCTCTCATCACACTCCGTAGTTCACCAGTTTTATATCTCCACCTCCTCCTTTTCCCCTCATTCTCTTTTTTTTTTTTCCTTTTCATTCCTCCTCTTCACCCCAATCCTTTCTCATCCTTCACATCCTTCTTCATAATCTTTCATGCAAAGTTCAGCGTAACTCATTTGTCATAAATTTTTCTTGCTCATCCTTTTATAGAACTCCTCCTCCTTCTTCTCTTCCTCCTCCTCCTCTGCTGTAGTTGTTATCACTGCCAACGAAGCTGGACCGAAGCTTTATAGTATGGCACATGTATTACACCTGCTATCTCTAGTCTTGAAGT
The DNA here is from genome assembly GCF_032717465.1 of Coenobita brevimanus. Classification (NCBI taxonomy): domain Eukaryota; kingdom Metazoa; phylum Arthropoda; class Malacostraca; order Decapoda; family Coenobitidae; genus Coenobita; species Coenobita brevimanus. The sequence goes on along the minus strand of NC_136954.1, from coordinate 43,268,261 downwards.
GAACGAATCTTGAATTCGGCATTCTTGTTTATTACTCTCCTGAAACGTGACCGCAGGGACATATCCTGGTGTAGGAGGACAACAAGGCAAATACAGTGACAGCCCCTCAGCGAAAACTTTTGATGCGACACCTTTTTTATGGTGGAAATAGTCCCTTCATTCTGGTGACAGTTTTATCTTGCCATCTCCAGACGACTCTTCAATTATTTTATTCAATATAACTTAGCATGGACTTGAAAAGGGCCCTATCAGACCCTTCAGTTCGAAATGTCTTTCTCAACTCCTTCACCACGATGGCATCTTATTTTGATATTGCCACTTTTATGTTTTATTATTATTATTATTATTATTATTATTATTATTATTATTATTATTATAATGAAGAAAGTCAAATTGGGGAAAGCCCCAGGAATTGATGGAGTGTGTGGTGAAATGCTGAAGCATGGGGGAGAGATAGTAGTAGAATGGATGTGGAAGATGTGCAGATTGGCCTGTGAGGAAGGTAGAGTCCCGGAGGATTGGAAGTCAGGTATAATTATTCCTTTGTACGGAGGAAAAAGGGGAAAAAGAAATGTGTGGTAATCATAGGGGGCATTTGTCTTCTTAGTGTAATAGGAAAAGTGTATGGTGGGATACTTATTGACAGAGTTAGGGAAATAACAGAGGAATTAGTGGGAGAAGAACAGGGAGGCTTTAGGAAGGGAAGAGGTTGTGTAGATCAGATATTCATTCTTAGATCTTTAGTGGAAAAGTTTCTAGAGAAGGGAAAAAAGTTGTATGCGGCTTTCATGGATTTGGAGAAAGCATATGACAGGGTGGATAGACAAGGATTGTGGAAAGTATTAAGAATATATGAAGTAGATGGGAAGTTGTTGAATGCTGTGAAGAGTATGTATGATGGTGCTAAGGCTGCAGTGCGTTTGGATGGTGAACTGAGTGAATTTTTCTCTTTGAAGGTTGGGTTGAAACAGGGATGTGTCATGTCTCCATGGTTGTTCAATCTGTACATGGATGAGGTAATAAAAGAGGTACAAGGTAGGGCAGTGGATGTTGGAGTGGCCCTGTTGAGAGAGGGTAGTGTTTGGAAATTCCCTGTACTGTTGTTTGCAGATGATACTGTGTTGTTGAGTGAAGACAAAGGGGAGCTGCAAGGCTTGGTGGATGAGTTTGGGAGAGTGTGTAAGAAACGGAATCTTAAGGTGAATGTAGGGAAGAGGAAAGTGATGGTCTTTGAGAGAGGTGAAGTCAGTGAATGTATAGTGAGGTTGGATGGTTAGGAAATGGAAAATGTGAGTGCGTTTAAGTACTTGGGTATTGTGATGAGTAAGGGTGGAAGTTTGGAGGGTGAAGTGCTTGAAAGGGTACAACAAGGGAGAAAGGTTGCTGGTTCCTTGAAAGCAGTGATAAGAAACAGGGAAGTGAGCATGGAAGTGAAAAAGTTACTATATGACAGTATTGTGATACCAACTCTAACGTATGGAAGTGATGCTTGGACGTTGTTGGAAGGACACAAGTCAGGAGTGAGAGCAGTGGTTATGAGTTATTTAAGAGGAGAAACAGGCTGACAAATGAGGATATAAAGGAGCGTTGTGGTGTGGATGTGGATGTGATAGAAAGCGTTAGGAGGAACACACTGAGGTGGTTTGGCCACGTGGAAAGGATGGACGGTGAGAGACTGACGAGGAGAGTGTATGTGAGTGAGGTGGAGGGGGGGGAGAGGGAGGGGGAGGCCGAGGATGAGATGGAGGGATGGAGTGGAGAGGTATATAAGAGAGGGGTGTGTGAGTAGGGAACAGGGCAGTGAAATGGCGGGGGACAGAGCGACGTGAAGGCGATTTGTTTGTGGCCACCCTGTACGGGATTGAGGCTTCTGGCAGTAGATAGTTAGATAGATTATCATTAAGAATGTGGCAAAGTTTTGAACTGGATGAGTTGGATACTTTCCCCATTAACACTTTTAACACAAGAACCAGTCACAAATTAAAGCATATGCTACACGGGTTTTCCTCTAATGTGGCCTAAAATTAACAGAGCTGTAACAATGGATTAGCTTTAGAATAGGATGCTAGTCACGAGGAAGTACAATGGAAACGATGCACGACTGTATTTTTATCTTTTGCCAATAAGCTTCGTGAAGAAAGCTGCAAAAGGACGACAATCTAGACCAAGTTAAGGTGAAAGAACTATTGTAGGGAGAACAGAGGAAGAGATCACGGGACTGAAGGTGTTAAAGCTCATTTAAAACCATCTGAAAATAAAATAAATTCCAGGTTTTCGAACTGGTGCGACTAAAGACGTTCGTGATAATCGACAATTGTTAGTTTCGTTATAGACATACTTTGCTTCAAGACATTTTGAGTTTGGGGTAACGATTTCTCACTCCCGATGTGAAAAAATCTATCTATCTATATACCTAGGCTGCTTCCCCCAAGGAAAGGGAGGTAGCCGAGACAGGACGACACACTCCCCATATACTCATCCATTCAAACACATTCATTCGCATCTTAGCCCCAAAGGGGAGAACGGACAGATCCTCACCGCACCACACCGCACAAGGGTCAACTGCGCAATGCAATCAGTGACATCCGCAGCAGGGCCCGACAGCAGAACTGGTTTACCCCTGCCACATCATAACAGACCCATCCCCTTACCCGCACCTGACCTGACTAGCTGATCAGACCAAATGCGGGAGAATATCCCCTCAGGGCTGCGTCATCACTTATTCATTCACAATTTCTCTCCATTTATTTCTGTCATGCACAGCCACTCTTCCTTGCTCAACAGACATCCCTCTCGCATCCAGCGCTCTCTTCACACTGTCCATCCATCCTATTCGTGGTCTTCCTCTCAGCCTTACACCTCTCACATCAGATCTAGTTATCTTTTTCACCAATCGCTCATTATCCATTCTCTCCATATGCCCAAACCATCGCAACACCCTCTGCTCAACTCTACCAGCCATCTCCCGAACAACTCCAGTTCTCCTTCGCACTTCATCATTTCGCACTCGATCCATACGCGTCACTCCACACATACTCCTCAGACACCTCATCTCCGTTACATTCAAACTTTTCCTCTCTGCTACACCCATATTCCATGTTTCAGCCCCATATAATGCAGTCGGTACCACAACACCCTCATACAGCCTTCTCTTTACATCCATTCTAAGCGAACGACATTTAAACACTTTTTTCATTCCTCCAATCACCTTTCCTGCTTCATTTATTCTAAACTTCACTTCTGCATCTATTGAATGAAAAAATAACAATGCAAAATACCTGAGGCTTCTAATCTTCTCTTACACCACGGCTATGCTAACACCAGACGATTATCTTCAGCTGAACGATCGATAAAGGCATTGTGACGGTTCAGAATTTCAAAATTTAGGTGTGTACGAACAGAAATGCAGAATATATTATCCCATATAATTAATGTTTCCTCAAATCACGTACCCAAAACACGCGCTTGTATGCACCCGGAAGCACTCACATACACACGGAAGCATATACGAAAGTAGATAAACCCACGCAGATTCGGATAAGCAGATACACACACACACACACACACACACACACACACACACACACACACACACACACACACACACACACACACACACACACACACACACACACACACACACACACACACACACACACACACACACACACACACACACAGAGCGACGGTCACATCTTGTCAAAAGGAGTGTCAACAAAAGAGGGGACGTGTACGAGTAAATAGTAACATAGTAACACGGTTGGAATTAAAGAAAAAAAAAAGTTGGCAGAAAGACCTTAAAAACTTTGCGAGTATCGATGTCAGTGTTGTTGTTTGTTGTTGTGTACTTGGTGATGGTAGTTGTGGTTGTTGTTGTTGTTGCTTCTTAACCTCGGTCTGTCTAGCTGAGAAGACCCGTCGACCACAAGTAAGAAAATGCATCTGTGGGGCCGTCTTACAGGTACAGTACAGTACATACACCGTGTAGGGAACGGGCGCCCCCTTATGGTAGACAGCGCCTCGCCAAAGTCGGATGAGGGTCCTTCCCCACGACGAGGTGCAGGGAAATATGAATCGGTTTGGCTCCCGGGTGGACGCCGCAACTACTTCTCCACTGTACACAACGCCACCGCGTGTAGGCTCGTGAGTGTACCTAAAACAGTGAAACCACTACATCCTATCCACACCTGGGTATACAGGATACTCCCATGGACAAAAGAAATTTACTGACCAGCATTCCTTTGTATTTACAGACGAATAAGGACGATCTTTTGACAGTGAGTGTACCCAGCCTAACCATTAGACCCCATCCACACCTCCAGCCAAGAGAAACTCGCCCTGGAATTCTTCAAGCGGTAATTCTCACGTTTTAAGAAGTTGGATTTGGTAAAACTTGCTGGCTTCAGGGTGGGTAGCGGAAACGGCCACAAAGTTAGGCGTCCTCTGCAAAGAATTTTACCCTCGTTGTCTTGTCTCCACCAAGCCACGATCGTAGAATTTAGTTACTATTTTCGTATAATTTCAGTGCTTTTTATTCGTTGATTGTTATTTATGATGATGATGATAATGATGACAGTAATGATGATGATGACGATGATATAATAATAATAATAATAATGATAGTAGTAGTAGTAGTATCAGTAGTAGTAGTAGTAGTAGTAGTAGTAAAAGTAGTAGTAGTAGTAGTGCATACAGTTTATTCATCCTTTTTGTATTGGAAGGGAGACGTATCACTAACCATCTGATGATACTTCTGTGAACCCTGTGCGTGTCCTGCCAGTAATTTCTCAATTCGTCCAGTGGCACGAGCAGGTTCGTAGACGCCTCAAAACGCCATGCATACTCACAAATCCCTCTGTGTATTTTTGGTCTTTTTCAGTGAAGTGACGTAACACTCGTTATTTGTGCTACCTCCCGACGTTATTTAATGGGTTTGGAGATTTTGGTTGCAGATTTTCTTAACTCACTTCCTAAACGCAGTCTTACGCAGGAATTAATGTAAAATATGAAATGCTGAAGGACTGAGATTATGTTGGGAAGTTACTGTTTCTTCCTCCTTGTTTTCTTCCTTTTATTCTTTTGTTCTCTTTCTTCTTTTTGAATGTTATTCTTATGATTTAATAATAATATTATTGTTATTATTATTACCCGTCCCCACCCCAAAGGGGCTCGGGAGTGGGTATTGTTTTCACTAGGTTTGTCTGTCTGTCTATTTATCTGTTAACAATTTTACGCCAAAACTACTGGTGCGATTTTGACTAAAATTGCAAGGATGGTGGGCTATGACCTTCTGATCACCCGATAAAATACTGGGTCAAATTTGGCCAAGGCCCAGGCTGTAGGCCCCAAAAATGTTAAAAGAAAAAAGAGAAATTGGTTTTTTCGCCATAACCCCTTTCAGACTCGTCATATCGACATGAAACCAAAACCTAAAGGTGCATTTTTCAAATCTGCATCCAATAACATGCCTCATTACATCATGGGGGTCACCACCCCCCTCATTTAGCAGTGGGAGGGTTAGTGTCAGGTGGGTCGGGCCTAAAATTTCGAATGGGCATAAAATCGTTAATTTTCACCCGATTTACTCCAGATTTGAAATGTGACATCTTTGACAAGGTATCCTGTTCTGTTCTGTTTATACGTCAGCACTAAACTGACTGCCGGGTACGGGTTTGCTGTGCTTTGGTATCGCTTATTATTATTATTATTATAATTATGATTATTGTGATTATCGTTATTATTATTGTTATTATTATTAATAATATTATTTTATTATTATTATTATTATTATTATTATTATTACTCTTACTATTATTGTTATTTTTTATCCAGACGCCTTCATCCTGCAGGCACCATGAGACCTACTCTGCTGTGCTTGGATGGACCCACGCAATTACTGAAGCAGTGGGTTTCTTGAGGAGGTTTTATTTATTTTTACTTCGGTTTAATTCTTAGATAGATAGACAGACAGATAGATAGATAAATGAATTCGCTTCCCAACATTAGTTTCCCCCAAACTTCAACCACTGCAGTTCAAGTCCAAGTGTTTTTTTTTTCTTTATTAATAGAGGGCACCTGTAATCTGGTATATGGAGTTTCTTTCTGTTTTTAACTTGTTTTTCCTTCCTCTGTCCATCATCTGTAATAGATATGGATAGATAAGTAGGTAGATAGATTGGTAGAGATAGGTAGATAATTGGTAGATACATAAGTAGATTGGTAGGTAGATAGATAGTTAATTTGTTGATAGATGGATGGATAGATGGATAGATAAATATTACAGCATAGCAATAAAGTGGTGGCTGTCAAACCAGTTGTGTATTTGTGTAACCAGTCATGGTGACGTGGTTTGGACACGTATCGTCAAGGAAACAATTATCTTCGCAGTTCCGTCTGAAGATATTTTACAACATTCGAAACACAGTGAAAAACCTATCTCTACTTGTGCTTTTTTCAGATGGTTAAGAGTTTTCACTATGTATTCGTCAGACTTTGGGAAGATACTCGTGTGTGTCTGCACCAAGGGACTGTGAAACCAGCTTTAGCCACTCAGCCCCAACACATCCTCTTCTTTTTATTCAGTTTGCAATAGTCATTTCACATTGCAAGGATTAGATGTAACATTGAATCATACCTTCATTACGAGAGACCCTTCCTGAGTCAAATAAGTACTCTGATAAAGCGAGAATGAATTAATGAGATTGTCCCTCTTATACAAGGCGTGAATGTTTCTAACACACACAGCTGCAAGGCTTGGAATTAATGTTTATCAGTTACACAGATGATCTACCTATAGGTCTTTCTATCTATCTGTATCTGTCTGTCTGTATTCATCTATTTTCATCTGTCTGTATCTGTCGATATCTGTGTCAACCTATCTTTCTATATCTGTTTATCTCTCTATATATCTGTCTGTCTGTCTATGAATCTGTCTCTTGCCAGGAACCTTAATCCCATAGTGGGTAGGCATAAACAGATCTCTTACACGCCGTCCTGTCCTCCTACATGTGGCCCCCTCCCTCAAACTCACACTTTCCTTTCTCATATACTCGTATCTCTACTCTATCCCTCCATCTCATCCTTGATCTCCAAACATATCTGGTAAGTCTGTCTTCCTTTAGCAAGCGACACACAACAGTCAAATATACATGCAGGTCCCTAATTGTATTCCTGGGTGAACAGTGACACAAGTGTAGTAGTAATTAATCCAATGTCCGTATTCTCATCGAGTAAGGAAGCTCCCTGCCACCTGTTCCTAAACGATTTATTTTGCTCATTACTCCTTACTGTCCTCTTCTGTCACTTAAATACTTAAAATACCACCATAAATCATTCAAATACCACCATACTCGGCATAAATAACATGCAAATTAACATTAACAAGACGTATCAAGAAATTAACCGCTGAAGAAGAGGTGCTAGGGAGCTTCCTTAACCGATGAGAATACGGGCCAAGTCGGACAGGTCTGGGAATCGAACCAGTTTTTTTTTTTTTTTTTTTATTCCTGTTGCGTGCTGGATGTACAGTACCACCCATTACACGGCTCCACCAAACTCAAGAAAATCAGGCCCAGTGTGTCTCGCCTCTACACCACTGGCAGACTGAGAAAGCTTTAAAAAATATAAATAAGCAAATAAATAAAGACTAATATGTGTTGAGTCAGCGCCATCCAATCTTTATGACTCACCAAATTAGCTCCGTCCTTGGTGAAAATTAACTGAGCTCGGGTTTTCAAGTTTAATCAGTTGTAATTCACAGAAGATCCTTTATCACTGTTCTCACTCCCTCGCAGCATTTTAATGTAAATATATGAGGACTCGGTTGTAGGGCCATATTAAACTAAGCTCATTAACCCCTTCAACTCGAGAACGTACTTTTGATTTTATTCTTTATACTCAGACCAATTTATTCAGCGTGAGAGAGATTTTACGAATTAGAATGGACCAGAGGTTTTTTACTCGAATTGATCATGTCCGCGACATTTATACTTTATCTCCAAGGTTCTGTTCATTTTTAAGCTCTATCTAATCTACATAGTGTCTTGTCCTTATCGGCCGCCATTACAAGGCAGAGCGATAATGTTTTTGCCTGCATCTGTGTGTGTGTGTGTGTGTGTGTGTGTGTGTGTGTGTGTGTGTGTGTGTGTGTGTGTGTGTGTGTGTGTTTGTGTGTGTTTCCATTATTTCTCGTGAACGGCTTGTGTTATCAACATGAAAACTTCAGTGTATGAAGGTACAGTATGGCCAAAATATTGGCCGAGTTTGCGGGGTCAAGGTCAAGGTCACCAAAATTGCTGCCAAAGTTGAACTAGTTTTTACCGCCCGCCTTTAGCACCATTTTATCTCATGATCGGCTTGAGCTATCAATATGAAACCTTCATGGTATCAAGATATGGCCTAAATCTTGGGCTTGGCCAACGGCATATTCTGGCGGCAGATTAGCATTCGGCTCCCGAATAATTTTCTTTCATTTTATTGTATTTTTACCTTTTGTTATCATTCACTTTTTCTCTTTTCCCGTTTCTGTTGCATTGCTAATCATACATCTTTTCTGTGAATTAGTGCCACATGGCCTTTGGTACCTGGTGCTAAGAATCCAGAATTCAAGTAAATTCTTTGGTAAGTTGAATAAACTGAATGGAGATACAGTAGCCTGAATGAACTATCAGTATTATCACAGGATTCAGCAGTTAATTCTCGTGGCCGCGTTATCTCATATTTTATTCCACCAGTCGCCAGGTAATTATAACCAGGTAAGAGTGATCCATAGGAGAGTAAGAGTGTCAGTATTGGTACCATTAACTCTCCAGGTCAGGACAGCTCTAGAATCCACTCCAACTAACACAAGGCAATTTTATTAGGCTGCGAGTGGGTCATAGTAACCTGTCTGTAGTGGTTCTTGTCAGCTGAATGAAATCGCTCGGCAGTGGCACGAATGGGTTATGCAAGACACCCTCGGGCTAAAAGGGTTGCTGGAGATTGTTCCCATTCCCTCCAACACGGTGACATTGCAGAACGAAAATCCCTGGAGAGTAGCAAGAAGGAAGAGTAAAAAGTGACATCGTATTGTAATGGTTTACTAGTGACTGTTTCTAACGCCCTTCATCGTGACCAGTCCCCTCTCCCGATGAACAAAATCGCAAGACGGTGGAAGGTGCGAGGCCAGAAAGACGTCAAATTATCCTTTGGATTCGTTGAGTTTCTGTGAGCTCAGTAAGACACTCCTTCGTAAATTTATTCCCAGTCCAAAGTTGAATCGTAATATATAAAAGTTTTAGTGCCCTGGAATTGTTCTAAGGATAATTACATCGTCTAAACCAAGCCGAAATCTCAGCCAAAGGGTTGTGATCGGTCGTTACTTTATGTATCTGGGGTTCCATATCAAGGGAGCCGGGGGTGCATAAATATATAAATGTCCAACCCGCATTTGGAATAATCCTGAGTTTGATTATCAATTACGTCAGACTGTTGGACATAATTCGTTTCCTTCATGTCTCTGTTCACATAGCAGTACAGTGAAGGACATGGGTGTAAGTCTGATTGTTGTGTGTCGTAATGTAAATGAAGATTGTAACTCAAGAAAAATAAATTATAACTTAAGAAAAATGGATTGTAGCTTATGAAAAATAGATTGTAGCATAAGAAAAACTGGTTGTAACTTTAAAAAACTGATTGTAGCTGAAGAAAAATATGTTTAACTTCAGGAAAATAGATTGTAACCTAAGACAAATAGATTGTCTGCTTTATAACAATCGTGAAATAAACCTAAACTTTGTCTTTATTTTCATTGTCTCAAAGCAGTGTCTCAGCCCACCCAGGCCTTGTTACAATAAGAAGGCTTAGATTAATGACTGTCAGTTTGTTTAGCAAGATATGGGTAGGTTTTGACAGCATTATGAGACGATGTAAAAAAACTAGCAAGGAGCAAGTTACAACTCATTTCACTATTGCTGTTTTATGTAGCAAGACCTCAAGACATCATTAAGTTATGACGAGGTTTTGAGATGGTTGAAGAGAAGCAGAGAAGCGAGAGTAATCGTTTGCATTGTTGTTGATTTGGTTCTGCACAATGTCGCTATCTCGTGGCGTGGTTTTTTAGATGACTTTTTATTTTATTTTTCGCTCAGCAAGATGTAAGTTATCAGGGGATGTCAAGACGGCGTAAAGGAACAATTGACCTTACCGTATAGTTTTAACATGATTCATAAGCAAGGTCGCAACTTATTATTATCAGGGGTTGTCAAGACGGTGTAAAGGAACAATTGACCATACCGTATAGTTTTGACATGATTCCTAAGCAAGGTCGTACTTACATAGCAAGTCTGTATAAGGTTTAACAGGCTCTGGAGACTGAGTAAAGGAACTATTGATCACAACTTAGCATACAACGCGTGTTTCGCCTGAACTTCTTAACTGCTGCTGTTATTCCTCTCCTTGTGCCCTAGACGCGTTCATTGCTGCAGTTTCCTTATCTCTAAGGCTCATATTCTCGTCAGTTAATGAGGCTTCCTAGCACCTCTTCCTTAGCGATTTATTTTTTGATTGGGTTTTTTAATATCCATTTGCATGTTATCTATATAGTGTGTGGGGATATTAATGATTTTTGTAATACGGACATGGACAGCAAAGTGTAATATGCATAATAAGTTGCCTAGGGAAATGTGTTAGGGAGCTTCCTTTACCCACGAGAATACGGGACCAAGTTTGAACGAACCCATAGGAGAGAATGTGAACCATCCGAGTTACGTATTAGAAGGGATGGCATTCCCGTTGTTTCGTCATTATGTTTCGTCAGTTGTAAATTTTCTTCGGACGAACTGCGAAGATGGTTGTTTCTTCGACTGCACCTCGGCCTGCTGGTCTCTTGGGGCTGTATTTATAAACGTCCCTAATCTTAAGAGTACTGTAAGATTGCATAATGTACAGTTGGCAACAAATGAACCTGGTACAGCATTAGTGTGTAGCAGAGGTCTGACTTTTGGTGCACTTGACAACTTTGACATAATCATATTTGTTGGTGACATTGACATGAATGAACGGTGTCAAATGTTTATTGAAATGACCAAGTAACTATGATGCATGAACGTCGAATGTTGTAGCCAGACCTCCATTTCACACAAACACTGCCCCAGGTTCACGTGTGGCCGAATGTACAGCCATGGGCAATACTTCACTGACAATCCCCTGCCAGCATTGTGTCCAGCCAAATATTGCTCAGTTTTCCCCAAATAACAGACATTAACCTTCCTTCTCGTACTCGTTTGTTGTGTGCGTCATATTGCTATCACATAAAAATTGTTCATATAAAGCCCTCCATCGCCTCAACCTACGGGGAAGTGTCAGCGAATTTTTCATCATGGCTGTGTTTATCTTTTCACGTACTGTACAGCCTCCATACAGTTCACAGTCAAACCGGAGTGATTATTGGAAAGGTAAAGTATGACCAAACAAAATGACTTTCTGTAATAAATAACTGCCGGGGAGACTTGATTAACGTAAAAATATGAGCCTCAAAGTGTTATATACGAATAACTATACCTTGTCTGGAAATTGATGTGTTGAGAGGAGAAACACTCTCGAGAAAAATCTGTTTACCTTTACTTTCCCTTCCACGAAATTCGATAAGGTAAATGAAACGATGGGTGGTGTGACAGAGAGTGTGTGTGTGTTTCTGTTTCTGTGGAGAAAGACTTACAATTTTTTAATTTTGATGGAGTGTTTGTTTCCCTTTCTACCTGCCTGCGTCTTCTAACTTAAAACTTCTCCCTATATTTTCTGCTTTACTGCTTCCTTCCTTCCCTCCTTCATTCCTTCCTTTATGCCCTCGCGCCTAACTCTCCTTCCTCTCCTACCTCCTTCCCTTTCCTCCCTGCTTCCTCAGCCAGCCGGCCTGCTTGACTGTCTTCATGCCTGCCTCCTTCCCTCACTCATTTCTTCATCTCCTCCCGGCTTCTTCAGCATACATGCCTGCCTGCCTGACAGACTGTCTACTTTTGCCTCCTTTTCCTCACTTCCTGACTAGCTCTTCCGCCTTCCTCTCCCCCGTGCTCTATCTTTCTGCCTACTTGACTGCCCACACCTACCATCCTACCTTTCCTTTCTGTTCTTACTGCCTCTTTGCTTCGATCTCCTTTATTCCCTTCTTCCTTTTTCCTCACTTTTAACCCTCTCTCTCTCTCTCTCTCTCTCTCTCACACACACACACACACACACACACACACACACACACACACACACACACACACACACACACACACACACACACACACACACACACACACACACACACACACACACACACACACACACACACACACACACACACACACACACACACACACACACGAGTTTCCCTGGACGTGTTCCAGTAGGCTAACGTAATTTGTGCTTGTCGTGGTTATGTCATCAGTGAAGCCTTGTTTATGCATGTAAAGTTTGTGTGAGTGTGTGTGTGTGTGTGTGTGTGTGTTTAAACAAGTTTTTGTATACCGGTATATATTTATATTCATGTAAATATATATATGCATACATACCATACGTGCTTTTATATATATATATATATATATATATATATATATATATATATATATATATATATATATATAAAGAGGGAGGAATATCCTCCTTTGGGAGTGGGGAAGCCATGAAAGGTTTTCTGTTAAAAGTTGGTAAGGCCCAGGTTGTGTTTGGGAACCACAGAATGTTAAAATCGTCATAACCGTACATCCAGTTGTTTCATTCATCACCAGCAGCATCGTCATCGCCTTAACCCTATTTTCGACCATTCAGAATAGGAGGATTTTGTATTTGGCTTTAAATGCGAACTTCGATCCCATGGCAGCTTTATCGTAACACCTAATTTCTCACTCTTATAACGGGTTAATGTTTTTCTTTTTTATGTTCTGTAGAAGCTTTTACTCTACTGGATGTTGTTTTAATTTTTTCCTGTATATATTCCGAATCCCTGCCTGCCAGCCTGACCCCTCGACGTGTGAACTGAAATATTGTGGTGAGGGTGAGTGTGGTGGTGATGTTGGTGGTGAAAGTGAGTTTAGTGATGGTAGTGGTGACGTTGATGTAGGGTGATAGTGTGCGGGTTTAATATATCCTCTCTCTCTCTCTCTCTCTCTCTCTCTCAGGAAGTGGTGAGGGTGGTGCAGATTTGTGACGCAAGGTGGTGAGAGTAGTAGCGGTGATGGTAAATGTGATGTGTGGTGATGAGGGTGGCCAGAACAGACTGATTTTATCAGTATGCTACGTAAAGCCCTTCACTACAATGGTGCATGTCATTTGTAGTTTTTCTTCCTTCAGACGATTTTTTTTTAGATTTAGAGAGAACATTTGCAGTGACGGGTTGAAGAGAGTATATCTGCAGTTATGGTGTCAGGACACTAAAATATCATAATACAATACATAATATCTGGTAGCATAATAGCTGGTTTTAGAGAGAACATCTGCAGTGACGGGGTAGAGCATTTGCAGTGACGGGGTGGAACATTTGCAGTGACGAGGTGGAACATTTGTAGTGACCTGGAGAATATCTGCAGTGACGAGGCAGAACATTTGCAGTGACGGGGCAGAACATTTGCAGTGACGGAGCAGAACATTTGCAGTGACGAGTTTAAGAGAGAACATTTGCAGTGACGGGGTTAGAGTTTCCACAGAGTCTGCATTAGCCTGGTGTCTCTCTCAGGTTAAGGAAAATCGTGTGAAGGAAGCGAGACTAAAACATAAATACGTCGTCAGAATGAAGGCGTTAATAGGGCGTCACACGCTTGTCGCATCGCACTGTGGTATGGGCTGGTATAGGCCGGTATAGTGTGGTGTCAGGGATAGAGTGGTAATATAGACAACTCAGGCTTCGTTACACCTTTTCCATAGTGATTTATTATGCATAATTCATCCTAATTTTATCTTACCTTATCTGTTCAATCTTTCTGTCGATATCCTTTGCTTCGGTAATGTACAATATGATAAAGATCAGTGATACGTATAATAAATAGCTACGTAAAATGTGCAGTGACGTCTCTGTGCTAATAGTGTAAGACTATTGGCTGTGGCTGTGTCTCTGCCCTGTATTAATATTCTCTGTCTCTCCCCCACCCATGTCCTTGTCTATCTTTGTACAACCTCGCTGTGTCAGATCACTTTCCGGTGGCATAGAAGAGTGTAAGATGGTGACAGAGAGGCGGGTTATAACTGTCTGTTCTCTCTGGTTATATTCTCTACACCTCACCCCCACCCCGTCTCTGTCATGCTTGTGGCCATCTCTCTGTGCAGCCTCGCCATTCAGCTCTCCCGTCGTTGCTGGTGAACGAAAATAGATTTGTGGTTCATTTTGGACAGCGTTTCATGTTTTCAGTTTGAGAGAGAGAGAGAGAGAGAGAGAGAGAGAGAGAGAGAGAGAGAGAGGCACTGTGCAGACCAAAAAGCAATAATCTCTTTCATTATTTATTTTTTTTTGGCGGTGGAGGGAATCGGACAAAATGTATTCACCACGGGAGCGAAATTCATCAGTTTGGGAAATATAGCGAATTCATTTATTAAATATCAATTGGGATTCACCATTAGAGGAGCACATCAGATTATCAATCCCTTCAGTGCGATGACTTTTTATTCTTTTATTTATTTGCTTTTATCGAGCAGTGCACTTTGACGCCGTATATTTCTTTATTCATCCTTGTACCAGACGATTATATTCAGTTTTAAAAAATCGGATTAGAGGGGCCCTATACAACTTCCATTAACGCCTTCGGTACGAAAGGCTTTCTAATAAGCAAAATAAAATCGACCAGAGATAACACACACACACACACACACACACACACACACACACACACACACACACACACACACACACACACACACACACACACACACACACACACACACACACACACACACACACACACATCCTACTATTGAAAGGATTGCTTCCCTGTTGGGAATCAGTGAAAAGAAAAAGTCAGCAAATATCGCTATAGGAATTGGCTGCACGCAGTGACTAAAAAATTCTCTCTCTCTCTCTCTCCAGTAAAACCGTGAATGTGATTCTCGAATTTACTTGGGATCGATCCCGTGTCGCAGCTTGGATTTGTTTTCATGGGAAGAACAAGAGATGGAAAGTTTCTTCATTCTCCTGTCCTTACCCTTCCTGCATAAAAAATAAAAAAGAAAAAAAAAGAAAATGGTCGATATAATTTTTCTCTTATTACCATTTTTTTTTTTTTCAGACACGACAGATATGGTAAGATTCTGTACTCTTTTTGCTCGTCCTGCAAAATACAAGTTTGAGTTACGAGAGGAAATTCATCGTAAATGTGCCGGAGAATTCGACCTTAAGACTTCTTGGCCAGTATTCCCATCGGTTACGGAAGGTCCCTAACGCCTTTTCCTAAGTGATTTATTTTGTTTATACCGTATTGTCCTATTCTGTTGCACAAATCCTTCCAGTATCGCTATACTCTGCTTTAATAACTTACAAAATGCTTTACATCAGCCATATCCAAATATAAATAGCTAAGGGAGTCTCTTTACCCGACGAGAAGTTGAGCTGCTTTATACTAAAATGATACCCAAGAAATTCGTTACTCCTGTGTGTGTGTGTGTGTGTGTGTGTTTTACATACATAGTGATGACATGCAGCAAAACTTTAGGGTTTCTTTGTTTCAGTCTGTCATCGCACTGTCTTCCTCTTTCTTCCTGTCAGTTATACTTTTAGCGATTATTATTTATGTTTTCTGTGTCAGTTATCACATTCTGTTCTTTTCATCTGAGATATATTTTATTTCGTATTAGCTGATTTCACATTTTGGTTTCATAGGTTTCTTTTGGTTGAACATAATTTCTTTCTCTGGGCTTCGTTTTCTTTAATGTACCTTTTTAATCAGTTTTTCTTGTTCTTTTTTTGTCAGTTTGATATATTTTCCTATTATTGAGCGTGACAATGAAGTATGATAATTAACCCTAATGATCACATGCGTCCCACAAATGACCAGAAAAGATTGCGGGGCTGCCTTCCCTTCGACGAGTTTTAACATAGTCATTTTTCTGCCCCGTCTCAGTGATGATGATAGTGATGATGATTATGATGATGGTGATGATAGTGATGATGATGGTTATGATGATGATGATGGTGATGATAGTGATGATGATTTCCAGGCCTTTCGAAAGTGATCACAGGACAATGATCGGTTTTATTATTAAATTGAGAGTGCGCTAATGTTAGAAGGAATGGTTTTTGATGGAAATTTTGCAAGTTATTGTGAGGAACCCTCTCAACCTGTCAAACTTTTCTGTGCCGTTGTTGACTGCACTTGTAATAGGGGATGCTGGTGATGACGTCTGACAGTTACTGATGTTCCTGAAGTTAGAGTAAAATAAAAATAGTCTTGCTATTATCTTTCTCTCTCTCTCTGTCTCCTCTAATGACGTGACTACATTGAAGTACTGTTGCCTCCAAAAGTTCCGTTCCTTTTCCTGATGTAACTGTTAAAATGATTTAGTTTGAGTAAAGTTGCATATCGTCACTGCAATCACTCCGGTTAGTTTGTTTGTAAGTTTTAGCCAGCTGTTGATGTACTGTAGTTAACAAGTTACGGAAGGCTATAGGAGCAACGGAACTTTTGAGGCAACAGTACATAGCAGTCATAACAAGTTGGTGTTGTTTACAAGCTTTATTCCTGATAAAAGCATCAGCCTATGAAATTGAAGCCTTGAACCTGTTGTGACATCATACAGGTTCACAGAGAGACAATTGTACCGGGTCAGCTGGTGGGCTGTTTGTTTTTTATATCTCTCTGTGAATCTGATAAATATGCCATTGTGCCTCGCTTGTTTATTGAAATCTAAATTAATGAGACTTTATTGAGGACATTAATAACAGCCGTGCGATATTACGCCACCGATAAATAATTTTTTTTTTTGTTACCGTAGGCTGAAGCTCATGCACTGATTCCCCCCCCCTCTCTCTCTCTCTCTCTCTCTCTCTCTCATACACACACACACACACACACACACACACACACACACACACACACACACACAAATAAGAGATTATTTATTTAAAGGTACAAAGATCATTCAGAAAATTTTATGAAACAGCTAAACCTTGAACACTAAAGCTAACGAATTTGTAAGTATGAAGACATATTAGTAAGCAAAATATAAAACCAAGAATAATGAAGCAGGTAAACAAAATATAAAGAAAATTTATATCAAATTTCATCCTTTAACTCTGATGTAATGTTCATTTTTATTTGTCACCAAACGATTTTATTAATTTTGTAGACTTTCTAAACCGGAGAAGTTAAATATAGCCTTCATTAACCCTTTGACTTCCAGAGACTCTGAAATTACTTAAAATCGTATGAAGATGAAAATAAAGTAATACACGTCATCGTAGTGAAGTAATTAAACTGCACCTTTAAAAGTACCTGTCAGTCACGAGGCACCTTAACCCCTTTAGCCTCAAGTCATATTTTTCGCTTTAATCTTAGTACTGTCAGACGATTTTCCTGATCCTGGGACATATTTTTCAAACTGGAGAGATTAGATCAAGTCTTGTGTAAGCCTTTTGGTAGTACTTGTCAGCTGGATAAAATCGTCTGACAAGAATAAAAAGAATATAAAAGCCGAGCATCGTAGTGAAATCCCTTGAATGCGGTGACGATTTTTTTTGGTCTGGTGATTAAGGCCTCTCGTACTGAAGGGGTTAATGAAGACCATGTGACTCTTAGGCTCGTATTCTCGTCGGTTAACGAAGCTTCCTAACACCTCCTCCTCAGCGATTGGTTTTTGGATATGGATGGTTAATTATGCAGAGTATGGCGATATTGAAAGGATTTATGTTCACATAAGGGAACAGTAAGTTGTAATTAAATCGCTAAGGAAAAGGAGCTAGGGAGCCACCATAATCAACGAAAATATGGCCTCTAATGTTCGAAGTCTATTGAATGTCAAGTAAAACTATCCGGAAATGGCAAGAAAATATTAGGAATGTACGGTACGTGGTCGTAGTGACAGTAGACGTATTCATAATCGATGCATATTTTTTTCATGTAATATGGACTGATATTTTTTTATTTTTGATTATCCCCCACTTTTATTATTTTTTTTTTTTTGAGTGTCGGCATCCTTGATGGTGCAGTGGTGTTGTAAAAGGAGGAGGGAGGGGAAGGAGGGGGTGGGGGAGTGAGGATGAGGATGGGAGAAGGGGAGGAGGAGAAAGAGGAAGGCTAAGGAAGGTAGAGGAAGGAAGGAGGACAGCAATGAACAGCAGTATGTGGAAAGGGTGGGAGGAGAGAGCGAGGCTTCAGTGCAAAGGTGAGGGACAGAGGGGAGAGGAAATGAGGCAAGAGAGAGGAAGGAGGAGGGAGGATGAGGAAAAAGAAATGGGGACTGGGAAAGCGAAGGACGAGAGGGAAGAGGAGTGAGTGGGGGAGAGGAGGGGTGAAGCGGGAGAGAAGAGGAAACAACAAGAGGAGATTAGAAAGGAGGGAGAGCAGGGTGACGCAGGGAAAGGAGGTAAGAGAGAGAAGGTAGGAGAGAGAGGACGAGACAAGAAATGGAAAGTGAGGGAGAGGAAAGGTGAGGTAGGAAGGGAGAGTGTAATGACTGGTGGAGGGGAAGAATAGATTGGAGACTGAGGGAAAGGAATAATAAAAGAAAGGAGGGGTGGGAAAGAGGGAAGTGAGAGAAGGGAGGGAGGAGGATGTAGAGGGGAAGCTTCAGATAAAAGGAATGGAAGAAAATGAAGAAAGGAGAAAGGCAGACTCGGAAAGTGAGAAGGAGGGAGAGAAAGGAGTTACTCGATAACAGCCACACAGACCATACGATCCCAACGAGGTGGCCGTCTTAAACATTTAAAGGTAATGCATAACCTAAGCCACGGAAGTAAAAGAAAAGGATAGTACAGCACTAAGCTTTCTCCCTCACTCACCCAACCTCCCGGCAGTAAGTCGTGCAGGAAAAAAGACAGAAGTAGCATCATACAGGATTAATAAACCTGAAGGAAATGTCAAAGGGCAGATAGAAATCAGTATTAATATGAAAGTAATGGAAATACATGTATACACATTTTTGGGTAAATATTTGTTTTTGTATTCAATTTAGTAAGGAAGCAAAAAATACGAAACCTTCCAGTATGACTTCTCATTCTTATACAGTTCTTAGTACTATGGAATCTCAAGTACAAGGGTGGACAACCAATCCTACCGCCTCTGAGGATGGTCCGGGAGGAGTTCCGTGTTTGACACCCAAATTTTCCTTAGGCAACGCCGATAGCTGACGAATAATTATCTAGCTTTTTTATTTTTTTTTACGTATTTGTAGTTGCGCTGACCGTATCACTTGCGGAAGCCTGTTACGTACACTGTTATTATCGTAACTGAAGAAATATTTGGTAATGTCCAGCCTAACTGTGTGTTCTGGTAGGGTCATGTTATAGCCACGTGTTGGCGCATCCAGGACAAATGTGAAGAAATTATTACTGTTTACATTATCAGATCCCTTGAATATCTTGAAGCTCTGCGTATGATTCCCATCTGTCGGCGTTTGGGTAGAGAGGAATGGAGTACAAAGGAGAACAAATGATAGCAAACAGCAGCAGACCTAATGGTCCTTTCGAGGCTGCCATTTACAGAGAAGACTGTCACTATGATATCTAATTCTACAAGTTGAAGGTAAGGATAGTAAAGCAAGAAAGCTCTCCCCCACCCACCAAAGAGTCGAGGCTGGCAGGAAAAAAGTAAGAAAGACCACCTTGCAGCATGGAAAAGCGGACATAGAATTTTCATAGGAAAGACTTAAAAGTGGTAAACTATATTCAGTCCTACTATATCTTTACACTACAAGTGTCAGTAAGGAAGGTAGAAAAGGATGAGGTACGGGAAATGCACCAAGGGGAAAGTAAGGAATGAGGAGGAGGGGAGAGAGAAGTGGAGAAGAGGAAAAGTTCGAGAGAGAGAGAGAGAGGGAGGGAGAGAGAGAGAGAGAGTGGGGTGGGGGGAGTAGGTGCATGTAAACAAATCTGGACATTATTTTTTAACAGCTAACATAGTATATTTTTCCATTCAGCACATGTACGTTCACCAGTTGCAAATTTCCACGTTGCTTTTGGCGTCAGTGCATGAATCAGGGACTTTGTTTTGTGACTGCTCAGTTTATTAAATATTTCAGTCGCTGGTGAATGCACAGTTTCTTAGACTTGTTTGTTGGCAGTTTTCATGTGTGTGTTTGTGTGTGTGTATGTTTGTTTTTGGATCCTACCCAGACGACGACGACGACGACGACGACGACGATGATGATGATGATGATGATGATGATGATGATGCAGCCTGCCACACCACGATAATCACTTTACAAGAGACTGAACAGACCTTGTAGCAATGTCCACGTGGCCTCTGTGCTTGGTGTGTGCAGTCATGTCTGAGACAATTCAGCATTTTGTTCCAGACAACGCCACACGATTTTATTGAACCAAGTGTGGGTCATAGGAGCAATAGACTGATCAGATGAGTGAAATAATTATTTTCACAACTTAAATTGGTTTGTCCTTAGTAGTGATCGATTACACTAAAAAGATCATGGCAGCGTAACAACAGAGCTCATTGCCGCCGTACACCAGGAGTAAATGCAGAACAAGGACAGCTAATGTATATATATATATATATATATATATATATATATACACACACACACACAACAGATGAAACACACAAAAAGCCATTTAACATTAAAATTCATAGAATACTTCAAGGACATGCCATAAAATAGTTAAGAAAACACTATTGTTAGGACTGAACAGTTTTGGCCCGACTTGGACCCCTTTATGGCGTGTGGCGTAATTGTTAAAACACTCCAGTTGGAGTGTCAGCCGTTCAGAGGTTCGCTTTCCCAAAAGTACCTGATTTTTTTTTCGATTATATTAACCCATCAAGAGACGTGCCTGGTTATGTTCCCCCAAAGGTACAGGACTGATATATCCTACAGTCGGGATCTACTCCTTATATGGAATTGGCTGTTAGTTTTGTACTACTAAATGCTTCCATTCGATCAATGAACGGCATTGTAAAACACGACAAAATTAAGGTTAACTATACTGAATTGATGAAGATGAATGTAATGGTAATAGTGATGGACATGGTAACTGTGATGATGGTTTTGGTGATGGTGATGATAGGTGTAGTAGATATATTGATATGATTTCCCACAGATCGTTATGAAATGCAATAAATTCTAAGCCTTTCACTCCTATAGTGTACTTATATTATTAGTACTCGTGTTAAATGATTATATTTTATTTAGACAAGCAGCAGTGGTTAGTGGGTTAATGGAAGCTTTGTCTAACCTCACTGATTCGAAAAGTCTCAGTGAATGGAATTGTCTGGAGATAGCAAAGATAAAAATTACATAATTAAACTAAAGGAATATTGAGTTGTGTTTTAATGAGCGTTGAGCATCGAGACAGTAAATATAGACATAAATCACGTGCCCAGGTTTATGATAAAAACGTAAAACCAGTCTGATTTCTAACGTTGGGGGCAATACTAGAAACAGTGTGAGTGCTTATATTCCTCAGAGTATAGTGATGAGCGAAGACCACAAGAATACGGATAATAGAAATGCAATAAAACAAAAATCGCTGTTAAAGGGTAAAGGTGAAAAATACACACAAATAATAGAGCCATTTTTGTAATGAAGAGCCTAGAGCCAGCGTGTGTTGCTGCGTTGGGGTAAATACTGTAAGCTGTGTGAATTCCTGTCATATATCCATGTTTTGGTTTTGGCGTCAACAATTTAGTGGGGAGAGTCTGAGGCTGTGAACGGGGTTTTGCCGAAAAAAAAATTATTTACACACACACACACACACACACACACACACACACACACACACACACACACACACACACACACACACACACACACACACACACACACACACACACACACACACACACACACTACTAATATCTTCACTCATATCCTCGCATGACGACTACACATCTACCCACATTAATACCAGTCTCACCCCATTCCTCGTCCCACACCCCACCCTGCACTTCACCTGACCCCTCACCCTGCCTGACCCCATCCCCCATCCCATCTCATTATCTCCCCTACTTTCATACTT
Source organism: Coenobita brevimanus (assembly GCF_032717465.1). NCBI lineage: Eukaryota > Metazoa > Arthropoda > Malacostraca > Decapoda > Coenobitidae > Coenobita > Coenobita brevimanus. The sequence continues at coordinate 43,246,129 of NC_136954.1, read as the reverse complement.
CTCACCCCCACTTTTTCTTTTGCCCTGTCTCACACTTAACCATTCCGCACATCCCCATCACCAACTCCTGTCTTCCTGTCACTTCTCCTCTCTACCTACTTTTTGTCTCATCCACTTTCCTCACTTACCTCACCCCCCACCCCCTGTCCCCACCTCGTCTTCCCATTCCCTCTCCCCTGCCCCATCACTTCTCTCTCTACTTGACCTCTCACCCTTTCCCAACCTACCTCAGCCCTCATCTCGTTTACTGACTCCCACACTTCTCCCTCCCTCCCCTTCTCTCTGTCTGTCTGTCTGTCTGTCTGTCTGTCTGTCTGTCTGTCTGTCTGTCTCGTGTCATTTATCTACCCCATTCACGTATATTTAGTATTAACTGAACGAACTTCTTTTCATGGTTCACTGGCCATTATACGTTGGGGTAGTTGTAAATAATGAAGTGGTATTTATTTACATATGTGTTAGTTGTATGATATATATATTTGCAAACATATATGGTGAAGAATAATATGGTAATGACATCACTGTTTGAATCATTACACATACACATAAGTTTAATATTTGTACACACACATAGGTTTCATTTGTACACAGGTTTAATAATTACACACACATAGGTTTAATATTTACACGTTCACAAGTTTAATATTTACAAGTACAGGCTAATTATTTACACATATATGGTTTAATATTTACACATACATAAGTTTAATATTGCATAGGTTTGATAATTACACATACACATAGGTTTTATATTTACTTGTATGTGTGGATTGGATGGCAATAGTCGGAAAATTGATATATATCTGCGTCAGTGTAGCAAAGTAAAGTAGCAAAATATATACCGTACAGGTGATTAGGCCTGTGACAGCAGGGATTGTGGGGACATTATTGTTTTGCGAATGTGTGTGTGGTGCATTTCACTGGGTATGCTGTTGATAGTTTTCCCATTGTCGTGCTTTTATCTTTCCCGGCTTTCTTAACCTTTGCTGACTCCATCTATAGGTAGGAGAAAAGACGTCAGGGTGAAGATTACGATAACGACCTTTCAGGTACATACAAGGTAGGTTTTATATTAACACATACACACAGGTTTTATATTCACACATACACATCGTTACGTACACAAAAATATGATATGAATGGGAATGTAATAGTCATTGCATTTCCTGTAAGTCACATTATACAGAGGCGTAATTACAAATATACACGTTACGTATTTACGTTCATGTCAACAAGAGCTGGGACCATTCTGGGAAGTTACATTTACCTCAAGGCACAGACAGCTTTATTATTTTATTCTGGCTAATGTCAAACAACTTAAACAGAAATTGAGTCATAGGAGCGTCAGAGTTAAAACTGGTATCATTAATCCTCCCTTGGTTGGGACAAATCTGCAGCATCGTATTCCAATAAATGCCAGTTGATTTTACTTACATGAATGGATCATAGGACTCGGAGTTATTATAGCATTGCATTTGCACACACACACACACACACACACACACACACACACACACACACACACACACACACACACACACACACACACACACACACACACACACACACACACACACACACACACACACACACACACACACATCGATAGACGTAATCGAGGGGTTTGATGATATGGAGAGAGATATTATAAGTGTACCGTAGATTAATGGCTGCCCCTCTATCACCAGTGGACTGGAGCGTGGGTGGCTGCCAGTCAAATGGTGGGGCGGTGAGTAAAGTGAATAGGTAGCTCTCTATCTCACTTTCCCCCTCTGTGTATACGTTTATCGTAAGAGAGGCGAGTTATAGCCACTTGTTGGGTTATGGAGCTTTATTGTACAAGGTTATATTGAGATGTGATTGACAGCATAACGTAACGACGGCGAACCTAGCTGACCCAATCTCCTGCCTTTTGCCCTCGATCGTACTCTCTCTCTCTCTCTCTCTCTCTCTCTCTCTCTCTCTCTCTCTCTCTCTCTCTCTCTCTCACGTAACTTTACATGCAAAAATTATAGGTAAGTCTGTCATATATTCTCACTATGAATTCATATGCTCTGACATGAGACAAAAAAACCCAGCCACTCCTGTCACTGGTCAACTTGTTTCAGTTTTGGAGATATTTCGGAATGGAGGACCGACACACAGGGTTGTACATATTATAAATTGTTTTTGAGATTATAAATGGCTTTTGAAATTTTGCAACACCTCTTCGTTAGTGACTGATTCTGCACAGTACACCACAATATCATACCCCAAGTTATTGATGCAAACTGTCAGTATCAAAACGAAAAAAATAACAGAATGCTGCCTACTTCTTCCTTCACTTTAATCATTTGGTTTCTGTGTCTGCCCTCCACTCTTCCTATTTCTCCTTTCTTGTCACTCTGTACTACTTTTCCTTCTTTTTTCGGGTGGCTTTACATTGAGTGACAAGCCCAATGGTTTCCGGTGGGTTAGGAAACCACACCGCTGGATGGTAACCATATAACCAACCTATACTTGTTTCTTACGTGTCAGCAAGTGGGTTGGTGGAGGGTTTGTGGCGATCCCCGTAAAACAACTAACTCAGACGACAAACGGTCACTCTTTACGGGATTATGACGTCTGGCTACAGACAGATAGGTAATAGAAATACACTATACAAGACAGTGTTGTGGGTGATATACATACAGTAACGCTGTATACTGTATTTGGTTAACGATGAAGTACTACCACCTAAATTACATCCCAAAGTCCTTCACTACTCGGAAACATCTTAAACAAGTAAAAAGGTCTGGAAGCAACAAGGAAGCCTAAATGACACTTGCATAGCGGCTTGTAGAGACTTAACAAGAAGATATTCCTTAATGCAGCATCCATTTTTCTGCTGGAGTTTTCAAAGAGATGGTGTAAAAGGAAAATGTGAACCTCTTTGGTAATGGCAGAATGTTGTGTGTGTATGTGTGTGTGTGTGTGTGTGTGTGTGTGTGTGTGTGTGTGTGTGTGTGTGTGTGTGTGTGTGTGTGTGTGTGTGTGTGTGTGTGTGTGTGTGTGTGTGAGAGAGAGAGAGAGAGGGGGGGGGATATCCACTTATTCATCCGGTTTCCCTCAGGTACCAGAGTGAGATAAAAAAATATAGATAGGTAGGTAGATAGATAGACAGATAGATAGATATAGCCAGACAGATAGATATACATAGACAGATATTTGAGACAAAAATCATATATGTGAGAGCAACAGTAAATGCGGTATATATCCGACAGAATATACATCTCCGTCATTCTGTCGTACAGGTACCGAACCCGTCTTCTGGTCTGATGGACTACGCCACCACGATGAGACCCGAGTACCACCAGGCCATCATTGACCTCATCCACCACTACCGCTGGGATCACATCATTTACCTCTACGACTCCCATGACGGTCAGTAAGCAGGGCTTCTTTTTTACCATAGTTACCTCTCCCTGCATCCCGTTTTCTTCTACTGAGATTGTGGCGGATGGAAGGGTGCAAGGAATAAATGTGTTGGGAGAGTTAAATGATTCTTTGATCACGAAGGAGGAAGTGGAGAAGGCAGTAAAGGAGATGAAAACAGGGAAAGCTGCAGGTATGGATGGGTGTGCAGTGGAATGCCTGAAGGGTGGTGGAGTGACTATTGTTGACTGGTTAGTAAGATTGTTGAATGTGTGCTTTGAGAAAGGTATGGTGCCAATTGACTGGGCAAGTGCTTGTGTGGTCCCGTTGTATAAAGGCAAGGGTGATAAGTATGAATGTACTAGCTTTATGGGTATAAGTCTGTTGAGTGTTGTAGGTAAGGTGTATGGTAGAGTGTTAATTATGAGAGTTAGAGAGGGTACAGAGGGAGTGATTGGTGATGAGCAGTGTGGCTTTAGGAGAGGGAGGGGATGCGTTGATCAGGTGTTTGCTGTGAGACAAGTGTGTGAAAAGTATTTAGCGAAAGGTAAGGATGTGTTTTGGGCATTTATAGATTTAGAGAAAGTGTATGACAGAATTGATAGGGAGGCTTTGTGAACTGTTTTAAGATTGTATGGACTTGATGGTAGGTTACTAAAAGGGGTGAAAAGTTTTTATGTAAATAGTAGAGCGTGTGTAAGAGTGGGAAATGCTGTGAGTGATTGGTTTCCCGTGAGAGTGGGGCTGCGACAGGGATGTGTGATGTCGCCTTGGTTGTTTAATATTTACATGAATGGAGTTGTAAGGGAGGTGAATGCAAGAGTTTTAGGTGGAGGTCTGAGTCTGGTGAATGTTGATGGTGGAGAGTGGAATCTGAAGCAGCTGCTGTTTGTAGATGATACTGCACTGGTGACTGATTCAGAGGAGAGATTGAGACAGTTGGTAGAGGAGTTTGGAAGGGTGTGTGAAAGGAGGAAATTGAAAGTAAATGAGAATAAGAGTGAAGTGATGAAGTGTACGAGGTTGATAGATGGTAGGGGGATGAATATAGTTTTGAATGGTGAGTTGCTTGAGGAGGTAGATTGTTTTAAATATCTAGGGTCACATGTTGCTGTGGATGGAAGAATAGATGCAGAAGTGAAGTTTAGAATAAATGAAGTAGGAAAGGTGCTGGGAGGAATGAAAAATGTGTTTAAATGTCGTTCGCTTAGAATGGATGTAAAGAGAAGGTTGTATGAGGGTGTTGTGGTACCGACTGCGTTATATGGGGCTGAAACATGGAATATGGGTGTAGCAGAGAGGAAAAGTTTGAATGTAATGGAGATGAGGTGTCTGAGGAGTATGTGTGGAGTGACGCGTATGGATCAGGTGCGAAATGATGAAGTGCGAAGGAGAACTGGAGTTGTTCGGGAGATGGCTGGTAGAGTTGAGCAGAGGGTGTTGCGATGGTTTGGGCATATGGAGAGAATGGATAATGAGCGATTGGTGAAAAAGATAACTAGTTCTGATGTGAGAGGTGTAAGGCTGAAAGGAAGACCACGAATAGGATGGATGGACAGTGTGAAGAGGGCGTTGGATGCGAGAGGGATGTCTGTTGAGCAAGGAAGAGTGGCTGTGCGTGACAGAAATAAATGGAGAGAAATTGTGAATGTATAAGTGATGACGCAGCCCTGAGGGGATATTCTCCCGCATTTGGTCTGATCAGCTAGTCAGGTCAGGTGCGGGTAAGGGGATGGGTCTGTTATGATGTGGCAGGGGTAAACCAGTTCTGCTGTCGGGCCCTGCTGCGGATGTCACTGATTGCATTGCGCAGTTGACCCTTGTGCGGTGTGGTGCGGTGAGGATCAGTCCGTTCTCCCCTTTGGGGCTAAGATGCGAATGAATGTGTTTGAATGGATGAGTAAATGGAGAGTGAGTCGTCCTGTCTCGGCTACCTCCCTTTCCTTGGGGGAAGCAGCCCAGGTATATAGATGGATAGATAGATAGTTTCCTCCCGCTGCAGGTTGCCTGCTAAATTATTTTACTACTGTTTCTTCAAAATTTACCTCTACGACTCACACGACGGTCAGTGAGTCTGCCTTTTTTTATTCTTTTATCATAGTTACCTCTACCAGCCTCCCGTTTTTTTTTTTTTTTTCTGCTGTTTTCTCCTGCTTCTGGTTGCCAACTGAATTATTTTACTACTGCTGCTTCAAAATTTATCACTACGACTCACACGACGGTCAGTAAGCATGCCTTTTTTTTCTTTTTTTTTAATAGTGACCTCTTCCAGCCTCACGTTTTCTTCTGCTGTTCCTCCTTTTACTGCTTGCCTACTGAATTATTTTACTGTTGCTACTTCAAAATTTACCTGTGCTACTCCCACGACGGTCTGTGCTCCTGTCTTTTAATGCATTTATCTCTTTCAGCCTCCTGTTTTATCTGCTGTCTCTCTGGTTTTCTACTGAATGGTTTAACTTTACTCCTTCATCATTTACCAGTACGACTCCTACGCGAGTTACAGCTCTTGCCTTTTATCATTGCTTTCTTTAGTAAGCCAATCGCTATTTTATTTATATATATTTTATTGTTCATTTCTCTCTCCAGGCACTTTTCTTGATGCTGCTGATATGCTCTCTCTCTCTCTCTCTCTCTCTCTCTCTCTCTCTCTCCGGTGTCATTATTATTCCTTTTTCGTCCTCATCCGTCATCAGTATCTTTTGCCTCTCGCAGCCACGTCTCCCCCCCCCCCCCGCCAGCTTAGACTTCTCGCTTCATTATTTCCACGTCAGAGAAGAGAGAGGCACATTTAGTTTCTCTCTCTCTCTCTCTTAACGCAAGCAGATTTCAAATTGTATACTATAGCTTTATAATCACACACACACACACACACACAACAGAGAGAGAGAGAGAGAGAGAGAGAGAGAGAGAGAGAGAGAGAGAGAGAGGGAGAGAATTTTACGAGTTCCTTCAACTTGCACTACAAGTTCACTCACAGGGCTGCCATCTCCCGAATAAAGTTTATTATTATTATTATTATTTTTCTCTCCGACAAGAAGAGTATGTTTTCACCCGTTTGTTTGTTTGTTTGCTTGTCTTTTAGCAGGATTATTCGTACTCAAAAACTAAAAGAGAGATTTGGACCAAATTTAATAGCCCATGTCCCAGGGAACAATCGATTAACTTTTGCCACCGGGCCGGATCGTATTACAGATCCTAGATTCAGACGCGAAGCCCTAGTCACTGATGAGAAAACCTGACCCATTATGAAGAGTGGTTTGGAAATTACGTTGCCCTTGTCGGAGAGATGCGCTCCACTGAGTGCCCCTCTGGTTATTATTATTATTATTATTATTATTTATTATTATTATTATTATTAGATGATAATGATTAATATTATTACACACTTCTGTTCTCGACTGCAGCTTCCATCAATTATTAAATCCCAGTTATAATATTCCTCACCACTTGCTTCACGAAGTCCACTTATCCTAAACAGTAATTACTCACCCAGTCCAGTCATTTACCATTCTTCAGTTTACCTACAGTCCGAGGCAAAAGTTTGATTATTTCTCTTCCTGTACGTATGACTTTCTTCTGCTGACTGACATTCATATAATGACAGTGTCTTGGTATGTTTTTCTACATAATATCGTTTTTACATCTTTTGCCTCGCCTTCTTGTGCTAGTTAATATTTCTAAGCTGAGCGTGGCTTGGTATGATTCTTAGCCCAGTAAGTCACCTTTCCTTCTTATTTTCCATTGGTAGCCAATATTCTCAAGGTGCGAAAAGGTTGTTTTGTTCCACTGTCTTATATATCACTTCTTATAGTTCTCATTTTCCTTCTCTGGCTAGCATTCCTAAGATGAACGGAGGGGTTGCTGTGTTCTGGCAGATATTTTACCGTTTCAGCTTCTCATTTTCCACTGCTGAGTAATATTTCTAACACGAGGAAGGCTTGGTGTTTCTTTGTCCATTGATGGTTGTACGATGCGTCAGGGAGGAGTGATGGTCATACTCTAGTTTCAAGTACACACAGTGGTGTAATGGTTACATTTTGCCTCCTGGCTGTCTATTATCAGTTCTTATCCAAACTTTACACTAAAATGTACTAAATTAATTCCATCCGTTCTGCAATAATTCAGCTACAGTCAGCAAATTCCTCACCGTTAACCCTTTCTGCTTCAACTCCAGTTAGCCAGCAGATCCAAACTGTCTTCACTCTTATGCCATTCCCTTCACTAATCTGTTTTCCAATCCAGCACCGTCCGTCATCAAATTCCGATAATTAACTCTTCATCAGTTTGCTCACAAGGCTCACTCTGTCTAAACTTAAGTCACCAAGTGTCGTATGCCATCACGTCAGCCAAATACCTCTTTACCAAATACCTCAGCCATATACCCTTTACGAAGCCAGTTTTCTGACATACGTGATAGGTCACCAATCCTCGACACCAGGTCAGCTTCCATCGCTAATTTCCAACCTGCTTTAATTCCAGTCATTTGATCATGTACACTTTTCCATTCCAGTCAGGTGTACAGTCAGTCACAAAATTCTCTCTCTCTCTCTCTCTCTCTCTCTCTCTCTCTCTCTCTCTCTCTCTCTCTCTCTCTCTCTCTCTCCACTAATCCAGCCTCTCAGAGCGCTAGTCTCCATTTCTATCATCTTTTCTCTCTCATTATCTCTTTTCCCATTCCTCCATTTCCCTGCCCTATCTTTCTCCCCTTGATTTTGTCTCTTCTCATATAATTCATTTTCTTCGTAGTGTTACACCTATCTTCCTCCTGGTCTTCCTTCCTGTTCATTCCCTCCCCATCCTCCTTTTCTTCCTTCTTTTTCTTTCCCTTTCTCATTTCTTTCCTCCATCCTTTCTCTCTCCCTATCTCCTGCCTCATCTCCACCTCCAAACCTCATTTCCCTCTTTATTTCATCTTTTCTCTTTTTCTCACTTCCTCGATTTTTCCTTTTTTTTTATTTTCATTCCCTTCTTCCCAGTACTTTCCTCCTTTCATTCCTTTTTCCTTGTTAACACCTTATAACTCACTTTCTTTATCTTTCATTCCCTCTTTTTCTTCATTTTATTTTTCACCTGTTCATTCCTCCCATTTTTTCCCGTTTCTCCCTCATCTCCAACCTATCTCCAGCATCTCCAAGCCTCCCTCTACCATCCCGCTCCAGGATTCGAGCCCCAAATGATGCTCTGCCACTGATCCCAGGGCACTGCAGAAATATATATATGTATAGAAATGGCTCGCATTGTGGCCAGAAGCGGGTATTTGTGTCTGGAGCAGTATTATGTGTGTGTGTGTGTGTGTGTGTGAGAGAGAGAGAGAGAGAGAGAGAGAGAGAGAATAAAGCCATAACCTCCCCTCCAAGTAGAGTCCGAGGGAAAAATATCAACCCAGGCCAATGTACAATAGCACTTCCCCCTCCCCCTCCGACTCTCCTCTCCCTCCGTCTGCCCTCGCCCTCCGTCCCACCCTCCCCTCCCTTTTTTCTACAGTATGATATGTTACTTTTATGCAGACACTTTTTGTCTTGCTTTTTTACTGATGCTTGTCTTCATTGTTTTTTTTATTTTTTCTTCCATTCTTGCCTATTTTTCTTGTTTTTTTCTTTTTCGAACAACTATCTTCCTCTTTTTTATTCACATAATTTTTCTCCCATATATTCCTTTTATCATCTCTTTATTCTGCGTTTCTCTCACCCTCCAGTTATCGACTCCTTTCCTTCCCCCACTCATGCTGTCTGTCTGTCTGTCTGTCTCTCTCTGTCTGTCTGTCTGTCTGTCTGTCTGTCTCTCTCTCTCTCTCTGTCTGTCTCTCTGTCTGTCTGTCTGTCTCTCTCTCTCTCTCTCTCTCTCTCTCTCTCTCTCTCTCCTTGTATATTTACTAAATGTGTTCATTAACTATTAACTGTTTCACCATTCCCTTGATGACATTCCCACTACCATCCATTCACATGCCTTAGCCCTGTCATCCTCTCCCACTCAGTCCCTGTCTCTTCCACTCTCTCCCATTCCTTCCTTCTGCCTCAGATTCTATATATCGCTGTTATTACTGTTGCCTCAGGCTGATCTGGATGTGAGCTCGGTGGACTGCAGGCTGAAGTTGCCCATCTCCTGCACTCCACCTTCTTCCTTTCAGAGGATAGGGAGGGAACTGAGGAACCTGTGTATAACCAGACAGCGTGGCCTTCCGGTTATATCTATGTCACCAAGTGAAGACTTTCTCCAGCAATAAGCTACATATATAAATAAATGAAAGAAAAGCATTCGGGAGCCGAATGCTAATCGCCCGCCAGAATATGATGTTGGCCAAGTCCAAGATTACACCATGTCTTGATACCCTGAAGGTTTTATGTTGATAGCTCAAGCCGTTCATGGGATATAATGGTGAGATAAAAACTAGTTGGCCTTAGGCAGCCATTTTGGTGACCTTGGCCTTGACCCCTAGTGCCCATTTTCCAACTCGTCCAAGATTTTGGCCATATCTTGATACCCTGAAGGTTTCATGGTGATAGCTCAAGCTGTTCATGAGATATAATGGTGCTAAAGGCGGGCTAGTTGACCTTTGGCAGCCATATTGGTGACCTTGACCTTGACCCCGAGTGCCCATTTTCCAACTCGGCCAAGAATTTGGCCATATCTTGATACCCTGAAGGTTTCATGGTGATAGCTCAAGCCTTTCATGAGATATAATGGTAACACACACACACACACACACACACACACACACACACACACACACACACACACACACACACACACACACACACACACACACACACACACACACACAGAGGAGGGCAAAAACGTTATCGCTCCGCCTTGTAAAGGCGGAGGGATAGTAAGACTAAATCGTGTGAGAAGCCATCGTCGGAACTTGCAGAAGGCATGAACGGAATTCCATACAATTGGAGCAGAGTGTGTGTGTCCTATTTATGAACCAACGCTGTGTGTGTGTGTGTGTGTGTGTGTGTGTGTGTGTGTGTGTGTGTGTCAGAGGATGTAGGTTTGCGTACGCCCTCTGTTCACCAATACACTCTTTTTAATTTAACTTGGTCTAAAATTATCCCTCCCAGTCGAATGCTGAATTTTAACAATAGATTAACGCCAGAATGCGATACTAATCACGAGGTGCTATGGAAAGAACGTAGAGCGGTAGCATTATCTAAGCCACTGGTACCTGAAATAACCTACAAAAGAATGAAATTCTTGGCCAAGCGAAGGTGAAAATAGTATAGATTACGTTCATGGGTTGGAGGATGGGATGGGTGTGGATGAGGGAGAGGAGTGGGGGTGGATGGGAATGAGGATGGGACTGGGAGAAGGGGAGATATAGAAATGAGAGAAGGAGGAGGAAGAGAAGGTAGGTGAGGGAAGCGGTGAAGTAGGAGAGAGAGGTGGGAGGGAAGGAAGGGTTGGAGAGACGAAGTCAGAGAGGGGTAAGGACGAATGCGGGAGAGGGGAGGATGGGGGAGAGAAGTAGGGAGGGAAAGGTGGGATAAGGAGGAAAGAGAGGAGGGAGGGAAGTAAAGAGGGGTGGGGGTGGGTGGAAGAAAGGAGAAGAGGGGAGAAAGAGGAGAGAAGAGGTAGGGAGGAGAGTACAGAGGGATATGGCAAAGAAAGGAGGTAGAGAAGTAGAGGGATTGGGGTGGGTGGAGGAGAGAATTGTGGAAAGGGAGGTAGAGAGGTGTGGGGAGGGTAGTAGAGAGGGATGGGGAAGGGGGGAAGAAGAGAGGGGTGGGGAGAAAAAGAGAGGTGTAGAAAGGGACGTACAAAAAGATGGGGAGGGCTGCAGAGAAAAATAGGGAGAGAGGAAAGAAGAGTGTTGGGGAGAATAACAGTCTTATGGGATCTGGCAACCTCTAAATGATCTTATTATGCTTAGGACACAGCTCTGGCAGTGAAGTAGCTGGACGGTCTCCTTTAACACATATAATACAGTGATCTCCATTGCATTTCATTGACATTCCAGTCAGACGGTTAGATCTACCTTGGCATCACCTTAAGGGGGTTAAAGTCTTCATTACCCCTTCATTAGAGTAACTTATTTTTCTTTTTGATTCGTGCCACTGTCAGATGAATATTTTTAGATTTTGGAAACGTGATTTTTTTTTTTTACTAATTCGTCCTACATTTATTAATTCTTCCTGGAACCAGTCATAATTAGGTTTTAGAAAAACAAAATATTTTTCATTTTAATCTCTACCACATGAATAATATATTTTTATTTTTTGAATTGATTATTTTCTATATTTTTTGCGTGCGGTAGATTATTTTATTTAATTTTTGGCATAAACGATAACAATTACTTCTTTATTCATAGCTCCGCCAGTCGTATGTATTTACCTTGTGGAGAAAGCGTTTGAATTATTTTTTTTATTTTTATAATCATACTACTGCATTTAGTTCCAGGATCTCATATGGAAGGGGTTAGATATGTTCCTAACTGGATACTACAATATACTGAAATTAATTGTTGTGCTTAACGCTTTGAATTCGGTGGCTTATTTTCTTTCTTCATGCTAACTCCTCAAATTTATTCAACGATTTTACTTTATTGATGTTTTTTTTTTAATTCCCTCTTCCTCCAAACAATTTTCATCAACGATGTTTTGTATGGTCTAAGGGGTTAATGAAGACAATATTTATTCCTTCGAGGTGGAAAAGTCCCCCTTACTTTAATGTAATGGTTTGGTGGCAGGAAAATTAACTTAAAAATACGTCACTGGATGGAAAGGCCTGAGTATTTCCGTACGATGATAAAATGTTGAGAAATTAGTGTGTCCCGTAAGAGAGAGAGAGAGAGAGAGAGAGAGAGAGAGAAATATATATATATATATATATATTAAATCGTAGCAGTTATCTGTTGACATCTTTTGTACAAAACGTAGCCTGTCACTAGTTTGCCTCCTGAGAGAGAGAGAGAGAGAGAGAGAGCATGAATGAATACAAGAAATATTAGATGGCAGGCGTACGAGAGAGAGAGAGAGAGAGAGCATGAATGAATACAAGAAATATTAGAGGGCAGGCTACGAGAGAGAGAGAGAGAGAGAGAGAGAGAGAGAGAGAGAGAGAGAGAGAGGGATGAATGCAAGTGGTGGTGGTTGTGGGCTGGCGATGACAGGGCCAGAGAGTGCTGTGATTGGTGGATCCGAAGCACCGAATCTTCTCAGTCACAGCCTTATATTTTCCATTTATTTCTTTATTATCACACATTTCCACGGCAAATACACACATGGTAGGTTGTGTGTGTAATGTTGTTGCTGTTTGTGATATCTTGAGTCTTTGTATAGCCACATTATTGCAAAGGAATGTCAGAGTTTAAACAAGTTTGATTTCTTGCATCCCGCCACTTCTCTCCGACTTTACGAGACAGCTGAGAGTCTCGGCTTCTCGCGTTTATTTTGTTTGTCTTATAATTCCAAAATTAATGTACACGTCATAGATTCTCTGTATCATTTTAGTGCTGCTAATGAATGAAACGTCGTATAACTTTTGTAAACGAAAATTACGTATAGAAACGTGCATTTGCTAACTCGCGTTTCGTCTCCGAGTCTTCCTCTCGTCATCTCCGAGCCCTCTCTCGCCACTTCAGATCGATCAACTGGCTTTTATCTAGTATTTACCATATATTTCCAAGATTGTTTCATAGGTTGTTTTTACTGTTTCGTTGTTAATAATACATTGATCCTTCGCACATGTCTGCAATAAAATAGAATGTTGTACTGTTTAACTGTGGTGTGGTTACCCACGATTCCTATGCCCTCCCCTCCTCGCACTGCGTCACTCTAGTTGAAACTGTGATGGCGTGTGTGTCTTTCTCTCTTCACAAAATGCAGCCTATTTTGGTCGGACATTACCCAGTTGGACTCCAGTGGGTCTTACCAAGATTATTATGCTAGTGCAGGTAACTACAGACATACGAGACGAATGAGTTTTATGTGAAGTTATGTGCGGGGATTACCTGTGCAGGCATTAAGCAATCCGGCCATCTTGGGGTGAGTCTTATGGAACATCTGACTTATTTACTGCGATGACGTCTTTTTCATTTCGTTAATATATCATTAGACAATTTTATTATGTTCAGTAGAGGCTTTTCGAACTGTAATTGGAAATTGCCTTCATTAACCTCTTCATTGCTAGCTGGCTCTCCTGAGCCCAGGAAAGTCATCTGGAAATGGCAATAACAATGAAAAGTTCGTCATTGTCGTGTTTGTTAGTCAGAATAATATGTACAGTATCTATATATATATCTGCCTTTATTTTAAACTGTGTATACATAAAAGCATACATACATACGTAGTATAAATTGTGTATATACATGTGTGCATACCTGCATGTTTTCGTGCCTACATACATACGTATTAAATGAAGTAGCCTATATAATATCATGGCAACGGAAGAATGATAAAATGTGCATTTTTGGCGAATTTTGGTTATTTGAATTCTAAATGTGGTCATTAGATTTTGTTTTTCTCATATTCCTAACGTATATTCGGTATACGTGATTGACATAGGCAGTGCTATGTCTGGTTCGTGAATATTATGGCGTTGTTTACATTACCTTTGACACCTTACGGAGCAGTGCATTTTTTCTTCCGCAGCGTCCTTCTCAGGTCATATTGTAATACGGTATACATAATTATTGAACGAAAATATATACTGATAGTGTGGTAACTGAAAATAATTTGAGACTTAGTTCATTCGTGAATATCTAATGATTCTCCGAAGTGGCAGACAACTGTTCCCGTAGTTTAGGCCCTTTGTGTAGGTCACTGCTGTAGTCTACCCTTTAATTTAAGTCTGTTATTTCATACTTACTACCCCAGACGATTTTATTCACTCTAAAGAGTGGCATCACGTCGTGTTAAGAATTAACCTTTTTCTCGTGAGGATGTCTCATTTTATGAGTCCTCTACCGGTCAAACCGGTCGGGGACTGTTGGTTTGCGCGGTTCTGTCAGTACGTCCGTCAGTCTGTCCGCTATTTGGTGTCCGCTTTGTAACTTCTACATGCATAGACAGATTTTGATATAACTTCACATAGTTGTTCCCCATACCATGACGGTGTGTCGCGCGCAACAACCAGCCATCTACTCCCAAGGTCAAAGTCACACTTGGGGCTCAAACAAGGTCGGGTGCTGTCATACATAACAGCCATACCTACATTCGTGTCCGCTTTGTAACTTCCACATGCATGGACAGAGTTTTATATAACTTCACACTATTGTCCCCCATACCATTACGGTGTGTCGCGCACAACAACCAGTCATCAACTCCCAAGGTCAGGGTCACACTTGGGGCTCAAACAAGGTCGGGTGCTGTCATACTTAACAGCCTTACAGTCGTCAGCATAAATTCGCTGCAAGTCTACTCGTGTGGTGTGAGCCCTTTTGTCTGGCAGAGACAAATATTGGTGGAGAGAGTTCATCGAGGCCCCATGCATCCTGTGGGGTGCCACAGGAAATGATTGATTAATTGATTGATTGACCTTTATTCGTCCCTGATGTAAGAATTGCTCACATACACACACACTCAAACACTCATCTGTCGCCACACACACACACACACACACACACACACACACACACACACACACACACACACACACACACGCACACGCGCACACGCACACGCACACACACACGCACGCACACACACACACACACACACACGTGCACGCATCCACCTCCTCATTCACACGCACAAACACTCGTTCACTTGTGTGTGTGTGTGTGTGTGTGTGTGTGTGTGTGTGTGTGTGAGAGAGAGAGAGAGAGAGAGAGAGAGAGAGAGAGAGTGATACCGTATCAGTTCCTTTAGCAATAGAATAATCAAAGCCATCCTGTCTCCGCTAACATTTTTGTGATTACGATGGAAAGTGGAATCTTAAGCGAGAAACCTCAGTTTTAAATGTGCTTTGAGAGAGAGAGAGAGAGAGAGAGAGAGAGAGAGAGAGAGAGGGTGAATGGTGACAAGTGGTGCTGGTTATGGTGCATTATTATCACGTGCCATTTTCAGGCATTTTAAAAAGATTTTAAGCAACAAGGCTTCCATATCTCTTGACTATCCCTTTACCTACCCCGATTTCTTTTCTCGCCCCCCCCTCCATCTTCCTCCCTCATTTTTACCGTCTCCCTCCCCTTTTCCTTTTCCCCCTCCTCACTTGCACTTTTTCTTTCTTGCCCCCTTATATCATTCCCCCCTTCACCCTTTCTCTCCCTTGTCTCCTTCCTCCCTCTTTCCTTGCTTCTCTAACTCTTTCCCCTGCACCCCACACTCCATGATATATCTCGACTTTGAGACTAAATTCAGGCTCCTCTGAATCACTCTTTCCTGAATATATCTCCTGCCGTTAGCAATATATATAAAAAAATGCTAGAGTGTCTTAAATGTAAGCTAGAACAATATAAATAATGTTTAGACCATGACAGGGTTAAAGGTTAAAATGTTGCATGTAAAGTTTTCCATATCGCCCTCCCTCTCCACCCCCTGCTCCCTTCCCCCTTCGCACCCTCCCCCACCCCTTGGCCTTTCTCCACTCCACGATTCCTCATGTGCAAAGCTTATGCAGGCTTTTTCCCTCTCCATACTGTCTCTCACTCCACCCATCACCTTGCACCTTTATTTTCTCTCTCTCTCTCTCTCTCTCTCTCTCTCTCTCTCTCTCTCTCTCTCTCTCGTATGGGCCTGTCGACCTACCTATTTTTATAGTCCCCTCTGCTTTTTTATATGTACTCTTAGGGCAAGACTAAAAATCCTTTTATATGTAACTTCCTGACAGAACTAGTGATGATTCAAGCCGCAGATAAGCTTTAGAATATTTCGTCTTTTTTTTCGGTTCGAGTGTTTTCTGAGTAACCTGTCTTGTATTAAGGTTGATATTATTAATATTAACATTAGAACGGTATAAAGGGGAGCCCACCATCATCTGTGGATAGGTAGTGGTGCCTTCGGGTGACAAGCCAGACTGATCCCGTAAACCAGGAAACCTTTTATTACGTTGCTTGGTAACATAAAACCAGTTGTCGTTAAGTGGTTTAGTGGGTTAAGGCGCTCCAACCGGATTGAGTCTGCAGGGATATAAGTGTATCGTAGAGGTGGTTGGAGTTTCTCACAGTGCCACTTGGGGACGAGGGAATGTGGTCACTCTCATCTTAAATATCGTGACTAAGTAGCCTAGCCTGGGGTTCCTACGATCCTGGTGGGACAGAAAAGGTTTGGATAATGAAAGAATGAGTAGTAATGATTTGTATAGGAAGTCTAGTGGCTCTGAAAATATTCGGACCAAAATCACCGGAACGAAATACACAAAATCGTATCACTATTTAGTGCTTACTAGTTTTGTGAGCAGCGTTTTATGTACGGTACCATTTTTTTATTTTTTACTTTTGCCTTAATAGTAAACACTTGTTTTTTTTTTAGCACTTTCACTGCAAAATGGAGCATTACTGGGTGCTTAGATATCATAACCCCTTCGCTAACTCAGATATTGCGTCAAAAGGGTGAAATGAAAAAGTCTTGTAAGAGGCGCCAATCAAAAGAGCAGTGTCGTAAAGGTGAGCACTGTTTACTCTGCGACGACACCAGATCTGGCCTGCTTTCGACTGTCAGCCTGTGTTGTATGTTGATTTATTGTTTACTGAAGGTTAAGAAGAAAACGTTGACCCCACCATGCTGCCTATTAGGTGTACCGTCCACTGCAGACATGGGTGTACTGTACAGTATGTATACATCTGTGCGTCTGTCTGTCTGTCATCTATCTATCTGTGTTATCTATCAGCCTTCTTGCCTGCTTACCCTGCCTGCTTGCCTCATTAACATTCGCCATTAACGACCACCTGACCCCATACCTCCACAAAAGAACACGTTTCCAACCAAATCCCATTAACGCCTTAAATAAGCCCCCGCCAGTCAGAAAGAGAGAGAGAGAGAGAGAGAGAGAGAGAGATAGGGTGGGAGGGGAGGGGAAGAGGGGTGACATTAATATTCTGGGCCGACTCGCAGATCATCACAACACATTCACCGCCAATTTCTGACACCCTTTCAACACGTCCCGTCGACTTCAGTGGCAACCCTCATGCTGACTGGCAAACACCACCGTCGCAAATTTTGGCACCGGGGACATTTTTAGGCTTATTATATCTCAGAAATTTTACGAAGTATTTTTAAACACCCCTTGATATTTAAATGATCAGAGAAAATAGTCGTTCCATATATTATCGTTCAGTGGGTAATCATATGCATCCTAACAACCACAGTTAGTCATCTTCATTTTAAACCTTTGCAGACTTTCATATCAGGATTTTTTTTTTTTTTTTGGGGGGGGGGAACTGTCGAGTCCAAATGTTTTCTCCATTAGCTGCTAATGAGGTCCGTCGGAAAAAAGGGGGTAAAAAAAAAAAAAAAAAAAAATCACTTTTTTTTTTTTTTTTTTTAACTCCAAACAGCGCAGGTCAGCTTGCTTATTTAAGATTACATACATTAATTTTTATCCCCTGGGGGTAGGGTTTTTTTTTCAAGAATACTCCCCCAGTATCCCTGCTTGTCGTAAAAGGCGACTAAAAGGGTTGGCGGAGGGTTAGTGCCCCTCCCCGGAAAACAACTAACTAAAAAAACAAACAATAAGCCTCGGACAAGGACTGACCAAACGTTGACGACCAAGGACCGGACAAAGGACATTGCAATTGGAACGTGGAATGTAAGGGGAGCGAATGATGAGGTGAAAGAGAGAGAGATTGTCCAGATGCTTGAGGATGCGAAAGTGGATGTATGTGGAATAACTGAAACAAAATGGAGAGGAGAAAGTGTGAGAGAATGGGAGTATGGATGGGGTATATGTGCAGGAGTAGGTGAGAATGAGAGGGCAAAGGAAGGAGTTTGTATAGTTGTGAGTAAAAGATGGAAGAGGAGCATAAGACAGTATGGATCAGTTGGATCAAGGATTGTGTGGGTAAAGTTGAAAGTTGGAATACAAATGTGGGCGATTGTGTGTGTGTATGCACCAACGCAAGATCGTGCTAGAAGAGTGAGAGAAGAGTTCTGGACAAATGTAGAAGTGTGCATGGAAAAGTTTGGAAGGAATGAGAGAGTGTTTTTGATTGGTGATATGAATGGTAAAGTTGGGAATGTGAAGGTGGATGGAATAGTTGGTGAGTGGGGTGTGCCTGCTGAGATAGATGAGAATGGCAGTGCGTTAGTGGACATTTGTGCTGGGAGGGGGTTGGTGATAGCCAATACCCTCTTCAGGCATAAAATGATCCACAGTTATACATGGCGAGTGATGAGAAGGGTGGGTGGTGAACTGAATGAAAGGAAGGCAATGATTGATTATGTGTGTGTGGATGAAAGGATGCGAGGATGTATATTGGATGCAAGAGTTTATAGAGGTTGGGGGAGTGGACTTTCTGACCACTACTTGGTGGTGGCCAGAATTAAAGTCCAAGTAAGATGGAGGAACAGAAGAAGGGAAAGACGAGAGGAAGGAGTAGTTGCAAGGAGAGTGGAAAGGTTACAAGAGGATGAGAAAAAGGTAGAGTATAAGAGAGAAGTGGAGGAACGATTGGGCAAATATGAATTGGAGCAGATGGGGGACGTGGAAGGTGTGTGTAGAATATTTACAGAAGAAATATGTGCAGCATGTGATGTGGTGTGTGGAAGGAAGAGAAGACGGAGGGGGGTGCAAGGAACAGCGTGGTGGACTGAAGAGGTGAAACAGGCTGTGGCACAAAAGAAGAAAGCATACAATGAATGGATGAGGAATAGGGGCGTGGAAGAGGTTGAGAGGCGGAAGAGAGAGTTATATGTAGAAAGAAAGAGAGAGGTGAAAAGATTAGTAAGAGAGAGTAAGAAGAGAGTGGATGAGGAATTTGGAAGGAATTTGAGTGTAAAGTGGAGGGACTGTAAGAAAATGTTCTGGAGAGAGGTGAAAAGAGTAAGACAGGGTGGAAGTGAAGTTAGCAGGGGAGTGAAAGATAAAAATGGTAGATTACTAGTGGAGAAGGGAGAAAAAGTGAGCAGATGGAGAGAACACTTTAAGGAATTGTTGAACGTGGAGGATGGAAGTAATGCGAGTATAAGTGGCTGGGGAATGGCTGGGAGAAGGAGGGAGGTGAGAAGACAGAAAGAAATCAGTAGGATAGAAGTTGTGGAAGCAATGAAGAAAGTTAAATCAGGGAAAGCCCCAGGAATTGATGGAGTGTGTGGTGAAATGCTGAAGCATGGGGGAGAGATAGTAGTAGAATGGATGTGGAAGATGTGCAGATTGGCCTGGGAGGAAGGTAGAGTCCTGGAGGATTGGAAGTCAGGTATAATTATTCCCTTGTACAAAGGAAAAGGGGAAAAAGAAGTGTGTGGTAATCATAGGG
The DNA here is from genome assembly GCF_032717465.1 of Coenobita brevimanus. NCBI lineage: Eukaryota > Metazoa > Arthropoda > Malacostraca > Decapoda > Coenobitidae > Coenobita > Coenobita brevimanus. The sequence goes on along the minus strand of NC_136954.1, from coordinate 43,226,382 downwards.
GCATTTGTCTTCTTAGTATAATAGGAAAAGTGTATGGTAGGATACTTATTGACAGAGTTAGAGAAAGAACAGAGGAATTAGTTGGAGAAGAACAGGGAGGCTTTAGGAAGGGAAAAGGTTGTGTAGATCAGATATTCATTCTCAGATCTTTAGTGGAAAAGTTTCTAGAGAAGGGAAAGAAGTTGTATGCGGCTTTCATGGATTTGGAGAAAGCATATGACAGGGTGGATAGACTAGGATTGTGTAAAGTGTTAAGAATATATGGAGTAGATGGGAAGTTGTTGAATGCTGTGAAGAGTATGTACGATGGTGCGAAGGCTGCAGTGCGTGTGGATGGTGAACTAAGTGAATTTTTCTCTTTGAAAGTTGGGTTGAAACAGGGATGTGTCATGTCTCCATGGTTGTTCAATCTGTACATGGATGGGGTAATAAAAGAGGTACAAGGTAGGGTAGTGGATGTTGGAGTGGCCCTGGTGAGAGAGGATAGTGTTTGGAAACTCCCTGTGCTGTTGTTTGCAGATGATACTGTGTTGTTGAGTGAAGACGAAGGGGAGCTGCAAGGCTTGGTGGATGAGTTTGGGAGAGTGTGTAAGAAACGGAATCTAAAGGTGAATGTAGGGAAGAGTAAAGTGATGGTCTTTGAGAGAGGTGAAGTCAGTGAATGTACAGCGAGGTTGGATGGTGAGGAATTGGAAAATGTGAGTACGTTTAAGTACTTGGGTAGTGTGATGAGTAAGGATGGAGGTTTGGAGGGTGAAGTGCTTGAAAGGGTACAGCAGGGAAGAAAGGTTGCTGGTTCTTTGAAAGCAGTGATAAGAAACAGGGAAGTGAGCATGGAAGTGAAAAAGTTACTACATGACAGTATTGTGATACCAACTCTAACGTACGGAAGTGAAGCTTGGACGTTGTTGGAAGGACACAAGTCAAGAGTGAGAGCAGTGGAAATGAGTTATTTAAGAGGAGCCTGTGGAGTCACATGGAGAGACAGGCTGACGAATGAGGATATAAAGGAGCGTTGTGGTGTTGATGTGGATGTGATAGGAAGCGTTATGAGGAACATACTGAGGTGGTTTGGCCATGTGGAGAGGATGGAGGGTGAAAGACTGACGAAGAGAGTGTATGTGAGTGAGGTGGAGGGGGAAAGAGGGAGGGGGAGGCCGAGGATGAGATGGAGGGATGGGGTGGAGAGGTATATGAGAGAGGGGGGTGTGAGTTGGGAGCAGGGGAGTGAAATGGCGGGGGACAGGGCGATTTGGAGGCGATTTGTTTGTGGCCACCCCAAACGGGACTGAGGCGTCTGGCAATAGATAGATAGATAGACATTAATATTCCGGATTATATTTTTGCCAGCTGTGTCGAAATTAACCCCTTCAGTCAAGTGACTTCTTTTTATAATTTATTCTTTCCTCTCCACACGTATTCAACATGTGATAATTTTATGATCATTACTGCTCGAAAAGCCTTCCCTGTGCGGTGTAGATTCGTTTGGTTATAGAAAGAAAAAATTAAAATGTCAGTAAGATGGAAGGTACTAACGCTCCCTGACTCTTGTGACTCCTCTCAGCTGAATAAAATCATCTGACGTCAGCTGGAATTGGGTACAAGAGGTCTTCTGACCGTGAGAGGGTTAAATAATTGTGACAAGTCTCTCTCGGAGTCCCGAATCTTACCGGAACAAAAGAGTTTGGTGTTAGCATGAACATTTATTGCAACGAAGTGGGTGGTATGTGTTGACAGTGTTAACAACTTTCCCCGTTTCCTGTCATCATTACTTGCTGAATAACAATTTGGTGCTAGGTGGAAGAAATATTACTCGATATTACCAGGATGTAAATACCTCATATGAGAGTGTTATCATCATCACTGTCGACGTCGTCGTCACTATCTCTCAATCTGTCTCATCATCATCATCATCATCCATACCTTTCCACTTCCCATCTTAATCCCATCATCGTCGTCGTCACAGCACCACCACACCAGGTAATAGAAAACAAATAAATCACGAGGTACAAATGAGTCTCCTAAGCCAGGGAACATACTTTCCTTAAATTTTATAGTGTAATAATAATGATAATAATAATAACAATAATAATAATAATAATCTATCTATCTATCTAGGTCTCTCTCTCTCTCTCTCTCTCTCTCTCTCTCTCCTGCGTGGGACAAGCTGTCAAGCCCAAGTCGGATAAAGTAGGTAAGAAAAAAATCCTTAGGCAAGTTGATTGGACATAGCCTGCCGTGATGAGTGGTTCACATTCATAATGGAGAGAGAGAGAGAGAGAGAGAGAGAGAAGCCATGGGAATGAGTTAAGTGGTATTCTTGGACTAGTGGTTCTTAAAATATTTTCGACCCTGATACTCCTAGGTTCATTCTACCTGCTACCCCCTGTCTGATATTATTACTCCTATCATTTTAAAGTTCTTGTGAAACGCGAAAAGAGAATGGCTATAAAGAAACATCTATAATCTACGGCGTTTATCTTCAGCAAAATAACATACACATATTAGTGTTTTTCCGTGCTGCCAGTGAGTATTATCATACACGAAACTAATCAGTTTTTATTCAGGATGCCCCTCTCGATACCCCCAAGAACCCATTGCGTATCTTCTGGGGGGGGCTGAGGCACTACGTTAAGAACACTTGTCGTAGACCTTCATGCTCAGTCGGTAATAAGAGGGAAAAATAGAGTAGAATGGGTCTGATGGTGTCCAAAATGATCAGTATTGCCTGCGATGTCCCGAGACGATTAATCTATTACCATCTGAATATTCAGGTACAGTCGGCGTCATAAGTCGTGTCTCCTGCCCTGCTTGTCTCCCATAAACTATGATAATTGGTCATGTAAACCCACAGCAGATGACCCTGCTGACAGTGATCTGTGGGGGGGGGGGACATCAGCGTCACCTACTTTTCATTACCCACACTTATTTTTGGAATCCATAGAGAGAAAAGCTGGAGATGGCGACAGGACTGTTGATGCCGACTGTACAGTAATCAAAGCAGGTTTGCCAGTGAGGGGCAAGATCATCGGGCTTTTTGTAGTAGTCAGTGTCCGCGGTGTTAGAGAATTTCGCGCTAAATGTGCATCGATTTTTGTTTTAATGCTGTGTTATAAAGTTTCGTGATAAATGTACGCCTATATTTTTGACGGTGCTACATTATTTCGCGTTAAATGTTCACCGGTAATGTTTTGACGCGGTGTTATTTCGCGTTAAATGTTCACCGGTAATGTTTTGACGCGGTGTTATTTCGCGTTAAATGTTCACCGACGGTTTTTTGACGTGGTGTTTGATTAGTTCGCGTTAAACTGTTCACCGATTTTTTCTTTGATGGTGTTAGATTACGTTGTGCTAAATGTATTTTTTTTTTGATCGACTGTACAGAGCTGAGTAGATTTTGTCAAGCCTAATCACTATCGGTGCCATGTAACTGTAATTTGTATTTGCAGGAAGAACTAGGGACACGGGGAACCTCTGCACTTTTCTTTCTTTGCTCATACTGCAGAGAACAGATATATATAACCCACGATAATATCCCTCTCGTAAGACATGCTTTGCGTAGGAACACCAGGCGGCTAATTACAATTTTATATATATATTTTTTTTTTTACTTTTTAATCCAGTGAAGTCTAGGTTAGGTTAAGTTTATTTTGCTAGTATCAGGTTAGGTTAGCTTGTTAGGTTACTCTTTAGGTTAGGTTTGTTTTGCTGGTATGAGGTTTAAGTTAGTCTGTTAGGTTAATCTGTTAATTTAGATTGGGTTAGGGTAGATTATTGTAGATGAGAGTAAAAAAAAAAAAATAGGAAGGATGATCATTCTGGGAAAAATCAAACTTAGCACGGGGTAAAAAAAATCTGGGACAAGGAAGGATGCCACTTTTTTTTTTTTTTTTTTTTTTTTTTTCCAGCAATATCACATCTAAGTTACGGCAGGCGATCTTTCGTAAATATTTTTGAGAAACTCATTTCTGTTTGTATCTAGATATATCTTTATCAGTCTGCCTTTATCAGTCTGCCTTTATCCGTCTTTCTTTATCAGTCTGTCTGTCTTTGTCCGTCTTTCTTTATCAGTCTTTCTTTATCAGTCTTTATCAGTCTGACTTTATCAGTGTCTTTATCAATGTCTTTATCAGTCTGTCTGTCAGTCTGTTTTCATCAGTCTATCAGTCTCTTTATCAGTTCATCAGTCTATCAAACTGTCAATCGGTGTCTTTATCAGTCTTTCCTCGGTCACCACTCTGTTAACACAGGCTCCTATGACTCACCCAGCTGCCGTTAGCCCGTCTAAATACTACTGTTGCCCCGTTACTGAGAGGATTTTTTTTTTTTTTTACGGTACCAGTATTCAGTTCGGCTCCTGTGACCCATCCAGGCGAATAAAACCGTCTGGCGTTTGCTGGAATAAAATGCTAGAGTTGTCTCGACCACGGAAGGGTTAACATCTTTAGTCTTATCTACACACACACACACACACACACACACACACACACACACACACACACACACACACAGTTCATCTCGTTCTTGGTCTGTTTCGGTTCCTATGGCCTCATCCTTTTAAGAGTCAGCCGTGACAAAAGAACCTTAGGTAGTTTTTGTCCCTCCTCAGTAACGACCCCGTCTTCCCAGTACACACCACCACCCCCTTTACATACACTCGCCGTGTTGGATAGGGACGCCTTCATGTGGTGGCACCGATACAGCTCAACTGCCTGGTTTTGTATTTGTCCTTGCTACTTCCCTATCCCTTGAAAGGAGGATGGTGGATTTATGTTGGGTTTATCATCTCTTATTCGCACATGGCTGCCACATCCCTTCCAATTATCTACCTTCCTCTTGCGTACCTGTCTGTCCTCTCTTCTTACTTTTTATTACCTACTTCTCTCGTACATAGCTCATCTGTGCGCCTCTCGTCATTATTTACGTTGTTTTACTTATATTTTTTACCTATAGTGTCCCTTAACTATTAACCTCTCTGCCTCCCTCCCTCACGCCTGTCTGCCAGCATAATCCCACCGCCTATCATACTTACAGCTTTTCAGACAGGTCCCCTCCTCATTCTTACCTTACAGTAATTTGTCCCCACCTTGCACGTGTCTGCCTGCCTCAGTCTCACGTCCTTATTTCCTTCCTATCTCCACTCTCCTTTCTTTTTCCTTATCTACATCCCCTCTCTAACCTTTCCTCTCCTCCAGTATATAACTCTCCTTTTCCTTTCCTCGCCTCTCCTCTCATCGCTTCTCCCTTACTTACCTCATTTTCTCTTCTACTTCACTTCTTTCCTCCCCTCCCCTCCCCTCTCGTCTTCTCTTCACTGTTTTCTCCGCTCTTCTCCCACTTCATTTTTTCTCTTCAGTTCTCTTCTCTTCTCTCCTCTCCTCTCCTTTCCCATATTAAACTCTCGTTTCCCCTTCTCTTCTTCTCTCCTCTCTTGCTGTTTCTTCCTTACCTCCCAACGACATACCACTCCTCAGCACTTACCCTGTTTTTCATTCAGCCACCTCTCCCTCACTTCTCCCACCTCTTCTTCACTTCCCCCACCTCTTCTTCACTTCCCCCACCTCTCCCTCACTTCCCCCACCTCTTCTTCACTTCCCCCACCTCTTCTTCACTTCCCCCACCTCTTCTTCACTTCCCCCACCTCTTCTTCACTTCCCCCACCTCTTCTTCACTTCCCCCACCTCTTCTTCACTTCCCCCACCTCTACCTCACTTCCACAACCTCTTCTTCACTTCCCTCACCTCTCCCTCACTTCCACAACCTCTTCTTCACTTCCCCCACCTCTCCCTCACTTCCACAATTTCTCCCTCACTTCCACAACCTCTTCTTCACTTCCCCCACCTCTCCCTCACTTCCACAACCTCTCCCTCACTTCCACAACCTCTTCTTCACTTCCCCCACCTCTTCTTCACTTCCCTCGCCTTTCCCTCTCGTCCCTCATCCTTCCCTGACTTCCCCCACCTCTCCTTCACTTCCCTCACCTCTCCTTCACTTCCCTCACATCTCCCTTACTTCCCTCACCTCTCTCACTTCCTTCACCTCTCCCTCACTTCCCCACCCCTTCCTCACTTCCCCCCTCTGCCTCACCTTCCCCCTCTACCTCATCTCCTCCACCTCTCCCTCACTTCCCCCACCTCTCCCTCACTTCCCCCACCTCTCCCTCACTTGCCTTACCACTCCTTCACTTCCCTTACTTCTCCCTCACCTCCCTTACCTCTCCTTCTTTTACCCCACCTCATTCTCACTCCCTCACCTCTCCCTCACTTGCCCCACCTCTCCCTCACTTCCCTCACCTCTCCCTCACTTGCCCCACCTCTCCCTCATTTGCCCCACCTCTCCCTTACTTGCCCCACCTCTCCCTCACTTCCCTCACCTCTCCCTCATTTGCCCGACCTCTCCCTCATTTGCCCCACCTCTCCCTCACTTGCCCCACCTCACCCTCACTTCCCTCACCTCCCAATCACTTCCCTCCATACCTCTCACTGGCGTCTGGATTTATTGCTTGTTGGGAAATTGCTTCTTAGCGCGGGCTTCACCATCAGTCATGTGGTGGGAAGTGTGGTGAAGGAGAGAGAGAGAGAGGGGGGGGAGACAGACTAACATATAGACGCAGACTCTGAAAGCACAGACAGACAGGCAAACAGACAAATAGTGACACACAGACAGACAGACAAACAAAATAATGACAGACACAGATAGACAGACAAACAAACAGACAGACACAGACAGACAAATAGTGAGAGACACAGGCAAATAGTGACAGACAGAGAGACAGATAGTGACAGACAGATAGACAGATAGATAAATAGATAGCAGGCACAGGCAGACAGACAGACACAGAGACAGGTAGACACACCAAGATACAGAGACAGACAGACATAGACAGACATATATACAGGTAAACAGACAGAGATAGACAGACAGACACACAGACAGAGAAGATGGAGGGAGAAGTGATAGACGGAAGAGTTTAAGGAGGGAAAATGGGGTTAGGGAAGCAGTAGTGAAATGAGTGGAAGAATGCAAGAGAATTAGAGATATAGACGAGATGGGAGAAGAGGGGAAGGGGAGAGGGAGGGGAGAGGAATGAGAGGGGAGGGGTGAGGGAAGGGAAGGGAAAAGATGGATTAAGATGGAAGGAGGGGAAAAGTGGCTATGGTACACGGGGGATCAGTGGTGATGATGAGTGAAGACCTAGAGAGAGAGAGAGAGAGAGAGAGAGAGAGAGATTAAACAAGAGTAAAGCTCGCCATTATTCCAGTGCGTCTTCACCTCATTTTAGGCCAGAGTAAAGTGGACAGAGTATAGCACCGTATTTTCGTGTTATAGCTATACATTCAGGACGGAGAGAGAGTAATTGAGGATGGAGAGAAAATAATTCAGGGTGGAGACAGTAATGCAGGTGGAGAGACAGCAATTCAAGATGGAGAGTCAGTAATTCAGGGTAGAGACAGTAATTCAGGATGGTGAGACATTAATTGAAGGTGGAGAGAGAATAATTGAGGATGGAGAGACAGTAATTGAGGATGGAGAGACAGTAATTGAGGATGGTGAGACAGTAATTGAGGATGGAGAGAGTAATTGAGGATGAGGAGACTGTAATTGAGGACGGAGAGACTGTAATTGAGTATGGTGAGACAGTAATTGAGGATGGACAGACAGTAATCGAGGATGGTGAGACAGTGAGGATGGAGAGACAGAAATTGAGGATGGTGAGACAGTAATTCAGGATAGTGAGACTAATTCAGGATGGAGAAAGAGTATTTCAGGATGGAGAGACAGCAATTCAGGATCGCGAGAGAATAATTCAGGATGGAGGCAGTAATTTAGGATGGAGAGAGAGAAATTCGGGATGGACGGAGTATATTTAGGCCAGGCTAAGCGAATTGAATACCACGATATTCTTTTATATTTCTTGATCCTTAACCTGGCCCGGATTTTCTTCCTTTTGTACTATTTCGCTCCGCTCGATGTCCAGTTACTTCCGCGGGAAACGGTGGCCCGATTGGACTGGAATTTGTTTTAGTCTTTTAGTTAGAGCATTTTAACGGTACCTTGCTCTAACAAAAGTTTGTGCTACATGCGCCATTTTTGCTGTTAAGGTGACAAAAAAAACAATAAACATATAGAAATTGGATCATTATAATATATATTATACTGTACCATTATACTATACAATTTTAGGAGTATAAGGAGGGGGGAAAGAGAGGCGAGAGAGTAATAATACAAGAAACGCGTCACTTTACTCTCTCGTGTCATGCTGGTAATTTCAACGCTGGACGAAGGACGAATCCACCCCCTGTACAAAAAGCGAATACTAAATTTGAAAAGAAGGCCATGAATTAGTCATAACTCGGGAACCAATGGCCCAATTGGCCTGGAAATTGTTTTATTCTTTGTTAAAGCATTTTAACGGTACCTTACTCTAACAAAAATTTATGTTACATGCGCCGTTTTTGCTGCTTACGGTAACAAACCAACAAATATACGATAATCGGACCATTGCAATATAGATTTCACGCACCTGAGATGTAAAAAAAAAAAAAGAAAATACCACAGCTCCACATCCTTTCCCTAATGCTAATCTATCGCTTCAACTCAGTGTTAAAGGCGGAGAGATGGACGTTTTAGGTCAAATTAGAGTAAAAGGAATTGAACACCCTACAATTTGGCCAGTTTTGGAAGGACGTGTTTCTTGTGGGGAGCTAGAAAGTCCCCATTAGCCCTGCACAACCAGCTGTTTCTCCCTTAGCTGAGTAAAATCGTCTGGACGCAGCAGGACTAAAATATAAACATGGCCATAGGATGGAGGGGTTGTAAACAGAGAATACCGGTACTTGATATGGTCGTTCCTCGTCCTCGTTCTCCCTCTCCCTCTCCCTCTCCCTTTCCCTCCCGACCCATCATTTCCACTCAGCTTTTCCCCTCCCTGCCTAACACCCTCCATTTCCCTCTACCCGCCTCGCGTTTACACCTCTTCTTTCTCTACTACATCTCCTCTCTCTCTCTCTCTCTCTCTCTCTCTCTCTCTCTCTCTCTCTCTCTCTCTCTCTCTCTCTCTCCACACAACAACCCACCGAATCTCACTCCCAATAAAGGTTTTCATAAAGGGATAAAAAGAGATGGTTTTACCCCTGTGTGAGGCTGCCCCATAGAGTCACCCAGTAATGGCCTTTTGGTGTAGCGGAATTTTTGCTGTCACCGGAGTATGAGGCTACACTTCTCCCTCTACTCCACTCTTAGGGCTAACTAAGGTCTACTGTATACTTTAGCTTTCATGACTACTGTTTTAGCTTTAATATACACTGTTTTAGCATATATATACTGTTTATCATATCTCTACATCACCTGGTAATTCGTCTCAACTTCTCGACTGTCAGATCTAATTCACGTTTTTTATATACTACTCTAGTTTTACTCTCCACTGTTTTAGCTTTACCATATACCGTTTTAGCTTTATCTTATATTATCTTTACATCATCTGGTAATTCATCTCCACCTCTCGACTCTCAGGTCTAATTCACGTCTATAGAACATTAATCTAGCTTTATCATGTCCTGTTTTTAGTCTTATCATCAACTGTTTTAGCTTCATCATTTACTGTATTAACTAGGCATCACATGGTAGTTCCTTCCTGCTTCTCGAATGTCAGGTATATTTTAGGTCTACTACATACTACTTAAGCTTTATCATCTACTGTTTTAGCTTCCCTGTATACCAATTCAGCTTTATCATATATCTCTGCTTCATCTGGTAATCCATCTGCAATGTAGTTTTAGCTTTCCCGGAATAAAGTCATTTCACTCGTCCCCCTACTCCACTCCTATGTCAAATTTTGGTTTCAACTATGCATATATTGTTTTAAGTTTGCCATATTCTGCTGTAACTCTGCTCCACTTCAGCCTGTTTCAGTTCTTTGTTATGAAATTTTAGCTTCGATGAAATTCCATTGTATAACTAACTGTCACTTTTAACACAGCTTTAGAATTTTTATCACTAATATGCCTTGTAGTAATTTAGCTTGACCTTGTAATTCAAAGATAGTGGAATTTTTGCTGACTTTGATCATAACCACACCCCCTACTTCCCTCTTTGGTCTAATTCAGGTCTGCTGTGGATCATTCTCTCTCTCTCTCTCTCTCTCTCTCTCTCTCTCTCTCTCTCATTTTCACCATCATCATCTTTACCACCACGACCCCCATTCCATCTCATTGCCACCTCCTTCTCATCATCATTATATCTTCATTAGACTCTCACAAACCACGTGATATTCCCTTTCTTTTTCACCTCATTATCTCTCTCTCTCTCTCTCTCTCTCTCTCTCTCTCTCTCTCTCTCTCTCTCTCTCAGTTCACTTAATGGTATATGTGATGGTGTTTTCTCCTTGAATTGTCCCAGATTTTCGCTCTTTAGCAGTTTATTTCACAAAGCTCCGAGGCAGAAAGAGAATGCTATGGCTCTCCATCTTTCCATAGCACCTCTTTGTGACTGGCATCATGATTTAATGATAATCATCTACTACAACTTAGCACTCGAGATGGACCTTTTTTAGGCCAAGTCAAAGTGAAAAGAGTTTATAACTAACTTTCTCATTATGGATTGTTTTTTGCAGGTAAGTGTCGCACTTCTCAGGCCGTTATTGTAAGTACTAGAAAACACTTACCTTTTTTTTTTTTTTTTTTTTTTTTTTAGGAGGCTTGCAAGCACATTTTCCGAAAGCCATTTATTTCACCTATAACACCTTACCAATTACTTCCGTGTTACTAAAATCATTCTAACATCGCCAGACTTTCCATAAGTAACGTATAAAAAGATACCAACCAGCCGTGTACGAAATGAAATAAATAAGTATATAAATAAGCAAATAAATAGGCTTGAGTTTAGGAGCTAGGGAATATAACAAGGGAGAATTCGAGTCCTTGTTCCTGCGCAGTGCTTTAGATCATGTTTAAGTCTATCTGTCTATCTGCTGCCTGATGCTTTAAACCCGTAAGGGGTGGCCGCAAACAAATCGCCTCCACGTCGCCCTGTCCTCTGCCATTGTGTTGTCCTCCCTTCAACTCACACCCCCCTCTCTCATATCGCTCCACTCTGTCCTTCATCTCATCCATAGTCTCCATCTCCTCTCCACTTTACTACACTCATATTATTCTAGTCAGCTTCTCCTTCTCCATCCTTTCCACAAGGACAAACCTTCTATGCTCTGGATGACTGGAAATTTTGAAACACCTCTTCCTTAGCGAATTATTTAGCTCTTTGCACTTCAGTATTCTCTTGTATGTTATGTCGATATTAAAGTGACGTAAGTGGCATGCAAGAAAATGTGTGATATGCAAAATAAAGCTATAAGGAAGAGACTTGCGAGGCCTCCTGTGCCGCCTAGAAGACAACCTATGTATCTAGTGGAATGTTACTGGAATTATTCATTTTCTCCTTTCCCCCCTTTCGTTAGTCTTGCTTTTCCATCCCCGTCTTCCATCTCACTATCCCACCCATCCTGCCTTCCCACTGGCTTCCTCATTCATTTTCTTCCCCATCTTCCTTTTCTTTCTCCTCTTCCATCTCGCCATCTCTCAACCCCCTGCTTCCTCTGTCCCCGTCTCCATTCCCCAAAATTCTGTTTTTTCTTTCCTACCTCCTCTTCCACCTCATTTTCACTCTGTCCCGTGTTGTCCCCAACCCCCCCCCTTTTTTTTTCTTCATCTTCCTTTCATCATTATCATTCCTATTCTACTCTCACATCCCTTTCTTCCGCTGTCTAATTATTGCATATCCATTCGCATCAGTTTCACTAATCTTCCATCATCCTGTTCCACACGCCTCTCTATTCCCTCCCTCCATTCCCTTCCCGGCCCCTCTTCCCCTCCATTCCCAATTCCCACCTCCCCGCCCCCCATTCCTCCCATCCCTTCATCCCTTCCATCCCTCCCTATATCCATCTATCAGTTCCACTTATTTCCCAGTTCCCTTCCCTCCCTCCCGTCTCTCCATTCTTTCCCCCTCAACCATCTCTTCAGTGCCAAAAATCATACGAGCTAGAAAACATTCAGAGAGCGCATACCTCCGTCAATGCCATTGCCATTGAAAAGGATCTGGACGTGGAGATATTTTGTAGCATACATAGGATCCGCATCAGCACCCAAATTTAATCAATTGTTTCTTGACCCATGGCCCAGTCTTCCACAAAATTTTACTGAAAGTCATTGAGAACATTTGGAGATAATGTGCGGGATACATAGGATCCCGATCCGGATCCGCCGCAAAATTTTACAGATTCTTTCTTAGCCCATGGCCCACCCTTCCACAAAATTTCATTGAAATTCATAGAGAACTTTTTGAGATATCGTCGGGACAAACAAACAAACATAGGTGACTACATAACCTTCTCCAACTTCGTTGGCAGAGGTAACAAAGCTGAGGCAGTATAAGCACATGTAAAAACCATTTCGGCGTTTAATGGTGTACTTGCATGGTGGGATTATTAATAAAATAATCTTTCAACTGTTCTTTTGGGGTGAACTAATTGTTCCACCTTAATGAATCACCTCACCCTTTTCCTCTTCCACCTTGATGAATCACCTCACCCTTTTCCTCTTCCACATTAATGAATCACATCACCATTTTCCTCTTCCACCATAATGAATCACCTCACCCTTTCCTCTTCCACCTTTTTGAATCTCCTCACCCTTTCCTGTTCCACCTTAATCACCTCACTCTATCGTATTCCATGTAAGTGAATCACCTCACCCTCTCCTGTTCCACCATAATGAATCACTTAACCGTCTCCTGACACGCAGACCATCCACAAAAGTTGGTCTGAATGTGGTCAAAACTGCTTCATGTTGACCTTGCCCCGACCTGTGATCTATGACTTGTTTCGGCTAATACCTATCACGAATCATACCTGGTGGAGAGAGAAATCCCTGTGAGAATACCAAGGTACTCAGTTATGCCAGTTTTGATGTGGACCGTCGTAAGAAAGAAGAAAAAAGGAAGGATGTGGAGAAATAAAGAAGAAAAAAAGAAGGATATGGAGAAATAAAGGAAAAGGGAAAGACATGGAAAAATAAAGAAAAAAAGGGAAGGATATGGAGAAATAAAGAAAAAGGGAGAGACGGAAAAATAAAGAAAAAAAGGGAAGGATATGGAGAAATAAAGAACAAAAAATGAAAGGATATGGAGAAATACAGAAAAAGGGAAGGATATGAAGAAATAAAGAAGAAAATGGGAACGATATGGACAAATAGACTGTTTTGCCGAGTATGTATAAGCATTTTAAAACGACATGTATTAGCACTCTAGATGTGGCTTTGAGTACAGAAAAGCCCGTAGACCAGGATTAACTGTCAATAATAGCTTAAAATCTCCGTATCGGGAAGTTAGGAAGGATTATTTTTGTAACTAATAGACGCCTTGAACCGATCCTTATATTGTAGTCGTCTCCGAACATTTCCAAAAATGTGTTAGATTGTAGGGATTTCAAGGTGGGCGTAGGGCACCATCAGGAGCTCCTGAATCTCCTCACCAGAGAGACTGTGGCGAGACATGACTGTACAGCATGAGTGGTACAAGCAGAGTGAGGCAGAACGAGGGTGATGACTTGGCACGTGGGTGTATAGGCCTGAGCACCTGAGACAAGGTGGTGGAAGTGTTGACGTACATCCTCACCAGTTTTTGTGCGCCTAGTTTGAAAATTGCGCTCGCCATGATTTTTGGAAAAAAAAAAATGATGTTTTAATACAGCACTGGCACTGAGCGTGCAGTTGCGTAATGCCGTTCTAAAATGGCACTGGCACAGGGCGGGTTAAAAACAGATTACCAATTAATAGTGCACTTAGAAAAACATTATCGAAGCAAGCATTTAGCCATAACAAACAGAAATGCACCAATAAACTCAGCAACTAAACAAAAAGCGCATGTACTGTACACCATTAGCTTATCACTAGCACCACAAAAATATTAACATTAACATCGACCACCACCACCACCACCACCACCACAATAATTATCTAACACTATCACTGTCATAATAATTATAGAAACAGCCACCACCAACAGTAGTAGTACAGGCTTAACCACTTAACTGAGAGGAGGTTTTTGCTGCTACTGCTGCTGCTGTTGTTGTTGTTGTTCCGACCAGATGATTTTCGAATGTTTTAACTGGATATTTCAGCTACTAGAAAATAAAACTTTTATTCCAAAATGTTTAAGGTATATGGATGAAAAAAAAGTGTAGAAACGAGAGAGAGAGAGAGAGAGAGAGAGAGAGAGAGAGAGAGAGAGAGAGATCTTTCACCACAGAATTGGCTGAGTTCGTGGTGGAATGGAGGCTGGGAGAAGCGTAGATTAGATGAATGATGGGTTTGGAAGGAGAGAAGTGGGGGAAGCAGTAGCATTACGTGAGAGAGAGAGAGAGAGAGAGAGAGAGAGAGAGAGAGAGAGAGAGAATGGGGGAGGGCTCATTTTGGGTGGGTTATCTGTGATGCTGATGGTGGTGGGAGGAGGAGGATGGTGAGGTAGCTGCTGATGGTGATGATATGAGTAGGCAGGAAGGGCAGGGTGCCACATCTACAAGCGATCCCCTGCAGAACGGGATCCTTCAGCGAAGGGAGGGGTATAGCAAGAACTAGTCCCTTCCTATGGCTGCTAATCACGAATCAGAAGGGGTGTGTGTAAGGAGAGACAAATCCAGTGTATGTTAGTGTCAAAAGGCTGGAGAGGCTGTGTTTGTTTTTGCTAAGCCCCAATTCTTCCCTAGTTGAAGTAGAACAGTTAGGTTTACGGTCGCATTCTGTCTCTGAAGCCTTCGAAACAACTCTTCCATAGCGATTTATTCTGCAGATTATGCCTCAGTATCATCCTTTAGAGTATTAGTAGAAGCTGTTTCGATATTAAAACGGGAAAAAAAAGTGAGTTAAGGTTCAGTTTGCAAAGTGAAGGTGTATATAAAAGCCCAGTATTTTAAAGTAATTTTTGAAGCATGTGATGATGATGATGATGGTGATGATGATGATGAAACATAGGAGCCATCTGTATCGTTGCTGACTACACTAATATGAACAAAATAACTCAGATGGCTTTTATCTGATTTTAACCAAACTTACGTAGGGTGTTGAGAGTCAGTTTTTTGAGAACCATATATCAAGGGTCAGGATCACAGGGCTGGGTCAATACTCGACCCAGCAAGGTCGACTTAAACAGTTTTGATACGATTTAGATTGAACTTGGTGGCAAGGTTGAGGGTAAACAAGAACGAACATAGCCTATTCGATTTTGAAAACAATTGGTCAAGGCCAAGCTCACAGGGCAAGGTCAAAGTTCGACCCTTGTACCTGTGTACGAACAAAACTAAAATAGTTTTCGTCTGATTTGGACCAAACTTTGAAGTAGGGTTATGGATCAGGTAAGATATTGACCTTTTGTTTTTGAGAACAGTAGGTCAGAGGTCAAGGTCGCATGGCAAGGCTGATTTAAACACTTTTTCCCTATTTACTCCAAACTTTATGGAGGGGTTCATGGTGAGACACGGATAGAGGAATTCAGTTTCGATCGAAGGTCACCGGGAAAAGTCAGAAGTCAGGGTCAGAGGGCACGGTTGTCACATAGTCTTGATCCGATGTCGACCTACCTTGGTGGAAAGCTTAATGGTCAGGCAGGAGGAATGAAGTAAATGTTTCAGGAGCAGTCAGTTGAAGGTCATGGTCACAGAGTTAAGCAAGTAATCGGCCTTTAGTTCAGTTGATGGGTGTGGGTGCTGGACTCTTGAGTGTTTCTACCTTTTAATGAAGGCTTAAACCCCTCCAGTGTGGAAATCCTCCGCTAGGCTTAATAAAACCGTCTGATAACAGCAAGAATATAAAATACATCACCGCACTGAAGGGCTTACAGGCATTCACAATTTACTGCGTCAGTATAAAGCGACGGTAATTATCAGTAATCTTGCTGATGTTAGAGGTTTTTTTTTCAGCATGGGAACGATAGTGGCGGGAGAGAAAGGGATGAGGAACAGGAAAAGAATGAGAGGAGAGGGAGGAAAGGAGGAGTCATGAAAGGAGGGGGCGTGAGGAGGAAGAAGGGAAAGGAAGGAAGCGTCGGAAGGGAGGGGAGAGGAAAAACAGGAAGAGGTGGGGAGGGGAACATGAAGGGACGAGGGATGGAGAGGGGGAGGGATGAGAGGAATGAGAGACTGGGGAACCAGGAATTGGGATGGAGAGGGGAGGGATGCGAGAGGAGGTAGAAGAAGGGGAGGTGGGGGGGGTGAGAGGAAAGAGAAAATATATTGCTGGTGGTGGTAGTCAATCATCTGGTGGTGATGGCGGAAGTGATGGCGGTGGTATAAAGGAGGGAAGGTAGAATATTAAAGCCTTTGGTGCATTGGTTAGCAAATCCAGGTGCCAACTGGAAGAACCTGAGTTAATTTCTTGAACCGATCGAACTCTCTCACGTCCTTAGCATTTAATTATTTTCTCTCTCCTTCCCTCACGACATTTCCACCTCATTCCCCATTAGAATAATCCTCCCTTCACTACTCTTAACCCCTTCACTGCGATGGCGGATTTTTTCAGTTTAGTCTTGCCACCTGCTGACCATTATACTCAGCCTGGGCGAGGTGTTTCAAAGTGGCACCTGTTGACCCATCAGTATAATTGGGGACCTGGATTTAACATCAAATTTGTTCGCATTCTTAGGGGAGGTTAGGACTTGGAAAAAAATTGTTCTGCCATCGTGCCATCGGTAGGAATTAATATTAAGCTTTTTACTTAGTCTGTTTGGTGGAAGAGAGGGAGGTTAAGGCATTGTGGTGTGGTGATTTGAGTAAGTGATGGTGGTGATGGTGATGGTGGTGGTGGTGATAGCTGTGATGTTAGTTGTGATGGTGAAGGTGGTAGTGTTGATGGTGATCCAGATGAAGGTGGTGATGGTACCGGTAATTATAATAATGGTGATTGTGATGATGATCATCATGATTATGATATTGACGATGGTGATGATGATGATGATGGAGGAGGAGGAGTAAAATTATGGAAATAAACATCCAAATCATTTTTTCAACTGTTAAGGAATTTCCGAGGCACCTCATCCTAAGCGATTTATTTTACCTCACTATATTCTTTTATGTTAATCATGCCTTTGTAATACTGATGTTGATGGCTTAAAATAAAGACATAATTAATAACGTGTCACAAGCAGAGATTATATTTGTAAAGACAGGTCATAGATGTCACGGGGTTTTTAATGTGTATGAAATATTAAAGAATAATATTCAATAATACTTAGAGCAGGACAATGAATTGTCTTGTGAAAATCAAGCAATGATTACTTTATTCTGGCTTACTTCGCCGATTCTCTAAGGACGAGAATTTATAAACTTTCTCAACAGTACACAGCAAAGACTAATTCCTCACAATTGCTGTTTGTTAGTACTGTTAGCCTCTGGAGAAAGTGACTTCACCCCTGACAATCAATAACTAATGCTATTAATGATAACAGGTTCTTGCTGATGCATTAACTCCTGGTTGGCACAACGGATTTTAAGCTTAATACAAAAGGACTGGCCTAAATACCAGTTATGAATAGCAAAGCATTTATGCAAACTAGGAGCTATAAGTGAAATAAGCTTAATATGGAAAATAAAACACGAGTTTACATTACATTAAGCTCAAGAAAAAGAACTGTTAAATTTATTGATTACAAAGAAATGAATTTACGTTACATTTCAAAATGAATTCAGAATAAGGAGATCGCACTCACTCACTCAAAAACTAACTCTTAAACCTAGGAAAAAAACGAAAAGAAAATACTGGTCAGAAAAGTGGACAAAGCGGATGACTGGGCGTCATTACTGGAAGGACACTGCACCCGCTAAGTCTCTCGCCAATCACACTAGGTGGAAATTCAGGAACTGGACAACAGAGGCACTGCTACGCACTGGGCCCAACCTGCTTTCACGGCGCTCAAACCTTGACTGACATCAAACCGTGAGAAAGATGCGAGTGTTGTGGCCGCATTGCTAACGGCTAGAATGAGCGAAACACGCCCATAATAAATCGCTCAGCGGAAGTGCTACTGTCTCGCACAAAGACAATCATTTATGACACAGTGAAAAATTGTTCTGAAAAAACTCCCGACCGGGTGAATACGTAGTGGTTAAACTGAGCGATAAATACTGGGATTCCACTAGAATTCGCGGTTTCCCACCAAAGTTGATGTCATGAGTTTATTCAATTACATAATAGTGCCAACTCGTGACATTACGCCCCATAAAAATAAAAAAAAAAAAATTTTCAGAATAAAAAATTTCAATATACATTCATATAAATCCTATCTCAGTCACACAAGATTCACACTGTGGTGTGTGTGCGGTATCTTGCTACAGGAGAAAGTCACAGTTGCCAGTGAGCGAAAAAACCTCGTATTTACGTTAATAGAAGCAAGCTTGAAGGAAAAACTCCGTGACAACGGTGAAGAATCCTGCACTTAGGTCAACCTGAGCGAAAAATTCGCTACATTTACATTAACAACTAATTGTTATGTAGCGTGATGTATGTAATACATGGTGTAGGTGTGACAGTTGTGGTGTAACTGTACCTACGTGTAAAATTACATAATGCAAATTTATATTAAATAATGACGACGAGGCAGAAGAGAAGGGGCGGCAGCATGCGACAGGGACGACCAGCCGTTCTGCACGGCAGTGCTGCACCCACCAGCTGCACCTGCGAAAGGAATCAAGGTGGAGCATCAAAAGTGTCATTTCTCTCTCTGCCTAGCAATCAGTACTTATGTCATTATTAACCAGGAAACGTAGTCTTAGGATTCACAAATCTCTCAGGACTCTTATAGTTTACTGGTTAACGCTTATTAACTAGGAAACGTGCCAGTTCTTGAATTGCTCAAATCTCTCAGAACGGGCAGTTTACTAGTTAACCTAACATTATTAACCAGGAAACGTGTCAGTTCTTGAATTGCTCAAATCTCTTAGAATGGGCAGTTTACTGGTTAACCTAACTCTACACTTATGATTAATAACAGGAAGCTGAGCATCCCTGGGCAATCTCGGGCAGGTCACATTTTAACACCCACCGTGGGTGTGAACACTCATGTGGATATTGTGCATTCTCCGGGAATCCTCAGAGAGGCCCACAGCTCGAGACGTTCCACAAGGCAAGGCATACACAGCCTCGGACTGTCTCTGTGGAGTTCTCAAACTTCCCCCTTAACTTATGATATACATGTATATACAGGCCCTGGACATACTGTGTCCTGTGGTGCCAATGGGTGAGACGTCAGCAATACTGGTACACTTTTAACTGGGAACCAGGCTGGTCCTTGGATTACTCAAATTTCTGAGAACGCTTATCTTACGGAACCCAGCATACAACAGTTGCCCGTATTAGTCATCAGTTAGTAGGCGAGACATCGGGTCTGCACCCACATTACCACTGCCCTGTCTCTCAACTGCTTCAGAGATTATGGGTGTGGGTTCAAACGGCACAGGAAGGACATGTCCCTGATTGGTGTTACATGGACACACATTACAGGAATGCACAAAACTCTATGTCTTGTCCCACCCCTGGCCAGAAAAAGTCAGCTTGGATACGGCCCTGGGTTTTCCTTTTGCCCATGTGACCTCCTGAGGCTGAACAATGACCCCTTTCTAACACTGCTTGGCGGTACTTGGCGGGAACAACAAACTGCAGTCGAACCTCGCCCTGGGGTGTTCGTGACTCACGGTACAGCCGTCCTTGTTTGCGAAGGAACTTGGCTTGACCTCTCCGTGAATACTTGATCACTCTACCCTTTTGTTTCTTTCGCACGGCAGCAAGTGTTCGGTCGGAGTGTTGTTCTTGAACAACAAGTTGGCTACACATCAGATCTTGCGGCGATTCAGTGGTCACTGGGGTGACACAGTTTGGAGCCTCAGCCATGGCACGTGTTACTGTAGCCGAAGTCTGAGTAGCATCATCTTCAGTGCAACTATACTTGGCACCGGGAATATTGCCTATGATAAGGTCAAATAAAGGTTCTGGCATGACAACTGTGAGTGTCATACCAGTGTAAAATGGAGATACCACCTGGATACGTGCCTCAGGGAACAATCTCACAGATCCATCAATAAGGTTAGCTTGGATCTGTCGATCTGTGTACTGCTCAGGTTGAACTAGACTCTGCCTGACAGAGCAACCTGAGGACCCATTGTCTCTCAGGACATTCGCAGGCATGGCTCCCACAAACCCTGGCTGAACAAGGAAGGTACTGTCACCTATGGGAGGGCCTGTGGAGGAAGCAGCTAGCCACTGATTAGGCTGCTGAATAAATGATGCAGCAAACATGGTGCCCTGAGAATTTGATAGTTGAGAGGTCGTACTCACTGCCTGGGGAGATGGAGCATTGGCCATTTGTGGAGGGGGGTTCACTGTTGCTGTGGGACTAGTGGACTGTGGGAAAGTACCTGTACTGGTGGGGTTGGCACCACTGTATGCTTGTTGTGGCATAAGGGCTGCATGTGCATCCTGCCTCCGATACACTAAAGTCGATTGTCCTGACTGAGGGTTACGTGGTTTGTCCTTGCCCTGCTGCTGCTTGAAATACTGGTACTGCTGCTGGTTAGGGTTCTGCTTATCGTACCGCTTCCACTCAGGTTTCTGAGTGTTTTGCCCCTGGTTCTTCTTCTACGGTTTTGGACCTTGGCCATTATTCTGAGAACGGCCTTGTTGCTGGGGTTCAGTCCGAGAAGGTTTCCCAGATTTATCAGGTTTCCTGTTCCAGGTATGCTGCTTGTGAGTTTGATACCCGTATGCAGTAAAGAATGCGTCAGCCTTCTTCACCATTTGGCTGGCATCTCTTACCTGGCAGATCTTAAGCTGAGCCATAAGTTCAGTAGGCCACGACTTTTCTAGCTGCGTGTGCAGCATAAGGTCAATTATCCCCTCACGCGTGGAAGGAGTTTCATCTTTCTCCATCCACTCATCTAAGTAAGCAGTAAGCCGGTCAAGAAACTGAACGGCAGTCTCTTTATCCTCATGAACTGACTCTTGGCTTCGTCAACTGTGAGGCCATACACTTTGACGAGTGCGGCCTTCATCATCTCATACGTGAGATTGTCTCCACGAATTCTGTGGAGAATATCGAGGGCAGGGTCCTCAAACAGACTAAGAAACTGAAGCCGCTTAGCTGCATCATCCAGCTGGTACGGTTGAGCCATGTCTTCAAAACGAGCTATGTATGGCTCGATTCACTCGCCTTCCTTGTATGGGGGAAGCTTGATGTGTGGGGTCGCCATAATATGTGCAGGGATAGCGCTCGTGGAGCTTGGGCCATCTGCACCAGATGTGTCTGAAGCCAAGGAATCTCGTTTGAGCTTCAACATTTCAAATTCGTGTTTTTCGCGCACTTCTCGCTCGGCACGTTCGTGTTCTCGTTCTCTCTCTCGTTCCTCACGCTGTTCTCACTCATGCTCTAACTCGAGTTTGCGCTGTTTTTGCTCATGTTCTAACTCGAGTTCACGTTGTTTCCACTCGTGTTCACGCTGTTCTCGCTCGTATTCGCGCTCCTTTTCCATTGCTCACACTGAATTCGATGCTCTTCACGAGCATCATTCTCGCGTTGCAGTTTGTAATTAAACCGAGAGAGGACAAAGTCTTTAAGTTTCTCCGGATCCGTAAGCCTCATACCTTTGGCTTCCTGTACATAGACGCTGGTGGACATGATGCTAACTCAATCTAAGTAAACTAGCGACTCAGTACTGACTACAGTTTTTTCAGAGAAAGATGCCAATAATCGAGAAAAAAGAATATAGGCACAGGTTAGTGGAGACCAGTTTTATCTAATTAAATTGGTAAAGAAAGAAAATTAAACAAAAAACTGACTGTGAAAACTATTAATTAATAATCACCAGTAAGATAGTGCCTATAGACTTTAATGATAAATACCTAAGTATGAGTGAGTGAGTATTATCTCGTGAATAGCTTTAGAGCTAGGAGTTAATATCCTGGAATGAGGTCACCAATTGTCACGGGGTTTTTAATGTGTATGAAATATTAAAGAATAATATTCAATAATACTTAGAGCAGGACAATGAATTGTCTTGTGAAAATCAAGCAATGATTACTTTATGCCAGCTTACTTCGCTGATTCTCTAAGGACGAGAATTTATAAACTTTCTCAACAGTACACAGCAAAGACTAATTCCTCACAATTGCTGTTTGTTAGTACTGTTAGCCTCTGGAGAAAGTGACTTCACCCCTGACAATCAATAACTAATGCTATTAATGATAACAGGTTCTTGCTGATGCATTAACTCCTGGTTGGCACAACGGATTTTAAGCTTAATACAATAGGACTGGCCTAAGTACCAGTTATGAATAGCAAAGCGTTTATGCAAACTAGGAGCTATAAGTGAAATAAGCTTAATATGGAAAATAAAACACGAGTTTACATTAAATTAAGCTCAAGAAAAAGAACTGTTAAATTTATTGATTACAAAGAAATGAATTTACGTTACATTTCAAAATGAATTCAAAATAAGGAGATCGCACTCACTCTCTCACTCAAAAACTAACTCTTAAACCTAAGAAAAAAAACGAAAAGAAAATACTGGTCAGAAAAGTGGACAAAGTGGATGACTGGGCATCGTTACTGGAAGGACACTGCATCCGCTAAGTCTCTCGCCAATCACGCTAGGTGGAAATTCAGGAACTGGACAACGGCGGCACTGCTACGCACTGGGCCCAACCTGCTTTCACGGCTCTCAAACCTTGACTGACTTCAAATCGTGAGAAAGAGGCGAGTGCCGTGGCTGCATTGCTAATGGCTAGAATGAGCGAAACACACCCATAATAAATCGCTCAGCGGAAGTGCTACTGTCTCGCACAAAGACGATCATTTATGACACAGTGAAAAATTGTTCTGAAAACACTCCCGACCAGGTGAATACGTAGCGGTTAAACTGAGCGATAAATACTGGGATTCCACTAGAATTCGCGGTTTCCCACCAAAGTTGATGTCACGAGTTTATTCAATTACATAATAACGCCGACTCGTGACAATAGAGCCTTCTAAGTTATCGAGCTGTGCCGCAGACCATCTCAGAAGTGTAGAACAACAACAACAACAACAAAAAATAATAATAATAATAATATTAATATTAATAATGATAATATTACGATAAAAGAAGGAAAGGATGAAAACTTCAGATTAAAAGACTAAGAAAGAAAACCGAAGAAAATGGAGACACAAATAATGGAAAAAAAGAATAATGAATAAATAATTAAGAAAATAAACTTGTAGAAATAAGCATATGATGAAACAAGTAAATTTGAATGATACATTTTTGAAATGAATGGAACCGTGAAATCTGCCTCTAAACACGAGGAAGGAAAGAAGAGAAAGAGGATGATAGTGATGATGTTGAGGATGAGGATATCAACTATAATATTGGCAAAAACAAGAGAAAAAACAGAAGAAACTAGGGAAACAAGACTATTAGAGGAAAAGAAGAGAGAGAGAAAATAAATAGAGAAATAGATTAAGTAGAACGACATAAAGAAGGAAAAGAGAGAGAGAGAGAGAGAGAGATTCCAGTTAAGTTGGGTGTTGATGTGATTGTGGATTTTCCCTCAGACTCTGGAGGAGGAAGAAAAAGAAGAAAATGAAAAGGAGGAGGAAGACAAAAAAGGAAAAACAAAAAAGGCAAAGAATAGGAAAAGGGAGGGGAAGGACAAGGAGAGGGAAAAGGGGAAGAAAAGAAAAATGACAAGAAGAGAAAAAGAAAACAACAACAGCAAGAACTCTAAAATGACAACAATAATGTGTAAAAACATTAACAGTATGGTACTAGGAGAATAACGGAACGGGAAAACAAACCGGAGGGAGAAATGGAATAGTATGGGTAGGCAAAAAAGACAAGGAAAGGAACTAAGAGGTGAAAAGAATCTCTAGAGTGTCATAAAGTATTGAGATGAATGGGACCGTGGGATCTGTCTCGAATCGTCTCGGAATTCTTCAATATGTAAACGCCAGTCCTTCAGTCCCAGTGCCACAGAGAGAGAGAGAGAGAGAGAGAGAGAGAGAGAGAGAGAACTGTATCTTTTTCAGACTCTCACTGGCTTTATTTTTTTAATTTCTAGCGTGATTTACCTCGTCTTTCTTTTCACATTTTTTGTCATTTTTCATATGGACAAAATTCTTGAAAACGTAAACGCCTCTCACAGTTAGGTGCTCTCTCTCTCTCTCTCTCTCTCTCTCTCTCTCTCTCTCTCTCTCTCTCTCACACACACACACACACACACACACACACACACACACACACACACACACACACACACACACACACACACACACACACACACACACACACACACACACACACACACACACACACACACACACACACACACACTGCCAGGTAATAACACTATCTCATCGTTCATCATGTAATTAACTTGTAAATTTGACCACGCCCTAATTACCTCCCTCCCTTAATATCTCCCTCCTCTCCTTCACTTTATTTTTCCCACCTCTCATCCCCGCCCCTCCCCTTCCCTTCTCTCTTCTTACCCATGATTTTCTCTTCCCTCTCCCACTCCACTTCATTCCCTCCCTTCCTACTATTCAGTTCCTCGCTTCCCACCTTCCTCTCGCCTATTCCTCTTTTACTCATTTTCCAGTCCTCTTCTCCATTTATCTCCCCTCTCCCTCCTCTCATCTTTCTTCCCCTTCTCAGTTCACTTTCTCCACCCTTCCCCTCTACTTATCTACTCTCCTCTTTCCCTCTCCTCCTCTTCCCTCCCCCACGCTTTATTCTTTTTTCACCTCTGAACTCATTACCATTCCCCTCCCCTCCTTTTAAAATCTACTTCTTCTCTTCTCCTCATCCTTTCCCTTCCTTTCTATCTCTCCTCCTCTTCCTGCTCCACCCCTCCTCGTCTTTCCGCTCCACCCCTCCCCTCCCCTCCCCTCCTTCTTTATTTATCCTCTACCCTTCTCTATCCTTCTTCACATCTTGCATTCCTTTTCTTCTCCCCATGAAACCTCTCGATTCACCTCCCTTTCCCTCCTTTCCTTCAGCCCTTTAATTTCTCCACCCTTCTCCTCTCATTTCCCTCCTCCTCCTTCCCTTCCCCCCCTCCTCCTCCTCTTCCCCCCCTCCTCCTCCTCTTCCCGTCCACCTCTTTCCTTGATAACTCACACTTCCCCCAGTTCCCCGCCTGAGAGTTGATTAGCGTGAAAATCCCCACTAAACAATGTTGTGGCTGGTGGGGTAATTAGCGGACACAAGGTTGAAACTTATGTGCAGAAGCTAATATTAGTTTTCAAGGCGACAAGTGTATGTTGTGGTGTGCGTGCGACGTCAGTATTCTGGATTATACGGCAGACATGGGCCTGTATCCTCGTAGGATAAGGAGGCTCTCTAACACCTCGTCCCTAGTGATTTATTTTTGGATATGGCTGGTTAATATCCTTTTGTACGATATATATGCAGAATATGGCGATATTAGGATGATATACGTAACACTGAAAAGGTCAGTAAGGTGTAATAAGCAAAATAAGAGGCTTAAGAAAAAGTGTTCCGGAGCTGCTTTAACCGACGAGAATACGGAGCCTAGTTACACATCTTGCTGAGTGTAGGTGGCATAGGAACCTTCGTGGCACGTTTTCACAATTTTACCTTGCATAGGAGGCTTTAGATTACCTTTTCCTTTAGGTGGGCGGAGGCATAAAAGGACTGGTGTGTCCGTCTGTACGTGCATGAATCGGTGCGTGCATGCGTGGGTCCGTGTGTCCATAACACTCCAGGGGTTGATCCAGGAATTTTCGGTGGGGGGATCTGATTCGCTGATTCAACCAAAGACTTGACGCGACATACTAATATTTCAATGTTGAAATTGCTTCTTTATTCAGTGATGCATGGCCGGTGGGGGGGGATGCTTCCCCCCCATCCCCCCCCCCCCCGATCCATCCCTGTAACACTCTTGTGGGCGCGATATCACCTGAGTCCATCTACGGATTTCCACCAGACTTTTGTCAGTGATACAGTTAAGGGACAGTGAACTGATTAGGTCAACTAGGTCAAGGGGTCAGAGGTGAAGGTCATATGAGGTCGACTTAGTTTATCATTGTGGGCGTGATGTCTCCTGAACCTCTCGGCTGATTTCGACCAAACTATTGTCCGTGATACACAATGAAGGGACGGTGAAACGAGTAGGTCAGCAAGGTCAAGTAGTTAAAGGACAAGGTCAAATGGGCGTGGATGCAATAGCTCCTGAACCCCTCGACGGATTTCGACCAAACTTGTCATTGATACAGTATGAAGGGATGATGAACTGATTTGGTCAGCGAGGTAATGAAGGTTGTATGGCGAGTCCGTACACGAGGTTTGGCGGAGGCATACTGAGCACTGCTTTGCGTCGACAGCTGGATTTCTTTTGTTTTGCTTATTACCCCTGAACATTCTCTTGTGCTACCTTTTTAATATCAGCGTAGTTGGTACGAATAAATTACATGAGAATATTAACGAGGAAAATGTTGAAATATACAAGTGAGGAAGACGTGCGATAAAGCTACCTAGGACGCTTCACCTCGTCCTTAGTAGTTTATCTAGCAAGCTTATCTTTGTGTTTGCCATTTATAATCATTAAAATATTGACATAGTTAGCGTCAGTAACATACATGGGGTTATGGACGTGTAGTGTGCAGAATAAATCGCTAAGGAAAAGGTGTTGCGAACTCCTCAGAGCTGTTTAGAATAACCCTAAAGCTTACACCCAATCGATATACAGTAGTAACACACATATGACTCCTTCAGCCTGAGGACCTCATTTTTATTTCGTTTCCGATGCCTGAAGACGATTATGTCTAATTTAGGAGAGCTATTTTATTTTGGAAATGTCAGATATACCGTCATTAACCCCTTAACTACACGGCTGTGGGTCAGACTTAATATTACTATTATGCTTACTGACCTTGACATTGCTGATATTGTTGATCTATCTGTTTATATAAAAGAGCCGTGCTGTTTATTTGTCCTTCAATCACCCCCAAACCAAAGGCCAGAGACCCCCCGGACCCATATATATTCTGAAACAGGGTGACCCAAGGATGGTTTTAAGGGGGTCAAAATTCAGGTCTGGGTGGTTTGTGGTCACCAGTAGTGTTCACCTTTTTGGCCCGGGCATCGCCGGGTGCCCCTGCAGCCCAATTTTTTTCCATGAAGACTCACATGACCTCCATTTCGGACATAGGCTATGTGAGGTTGACCCCTGAGGTCATTTCAGGTCACTGGTTGGAGGTCATTTGAGGTCACCGGTAATACACGCTCGAACAGTTGGACCCAACAACCCAGTTTTTGGCATGCAGACTCACATGACCTCCAGTCCGGACATAGGCTATGTGAGGTTGACTTCTGACGTCATTTGAGGTCACCAGTAATAGTAAACAAGTGCACACAAATGGTGTACAGTAGTCTGCTATAGCTGAAATAGAAAGTTCCTGGACCTTCTATAATCCCATTTCAAAAGCATATGGTACATGGTCCTCTGGAGTAGAAAGAAAGGTTGAACTAGAACAAATAGGATTAAAGCATTCTTTTTGGGCCGGGCAACGCCTGGTACCTGTGCTTGTCATATATATAATATATGAATGCCAGCTTTTGGTGTATGAGCACGTGGCACGTTCCCATAGGATTATCCTGCTCATACGGTGATGTCCGAAAGAGTCGGCCTGGAGTAAAAAGACCAGGAGAGAAACAGTAAAGCTTATGGCTGATTGAAGTTTGAACCTCTGTGGGTGGGGTCGTATTGAACCTCTGTGGGTGGGGTCGTATTGAACCTCTGTGGGTGGGGTCGTAGGGTGAGTGAGGCTGTTTTCAGCTTCGGAGTCCGATTTTGGGCATTGACCTGATAGCTTGTTCCCTGCTGTCCAGCAGTTCTCCCAGGTGCCAAAAGCCATCACGTGTCACCACTTGGCATTAATGTCCACCGTACATACTGAATACATGCTTGGACTGTTTTTTTCATTACTGGTGTAAGTGGATTGATGAATGGTGTAAGTGATTAAAAGACAAGTAAAAAAAAGCAGATGGGAAAGCTACCGTGCCCTTCAGTTAATGCCCTTGGTGTAGTGTCGTGTGGGAGGAGGATTTTGTTTGGTCTGGGGTGAGGGTGGTATGGTGTGGTGTGGCTTCACTAAAGTCTGTGGGAGTAGAGTAATGCAAGTCCGAAAATCAGTAGAGAGATATAGACGGACGAACCTGAACCAAGAGATGCTGGCACACATCAAATGAAAATGATATGTGGAAGTGCAAAAACTGAAGTAAAAACTGACCCTTTCATGATCGGGAAAACTTTGGTTCTCTCTTCCATCTGGCGGAGGAGGGTGTTATGTATCTGCAAGTAACTCATTAGAGCTTAGGAGTGTCAGTACTAAAATGATTATTGTTTACATGGCCAAGACAGCTCAGGTGTTTTACGGCAGCTAACACCAGACTTTGCTCAGTAAGTGTGAATCATTAGAGCCTGAGAGGGCGGAGAGAAGATAAAAAATAAAACTCAGAGAAACAAAACATCTGTTAATCTGACGATAGAATGGAGTATACTGTAGACATGAAAATGTGAGGAAAGTGAAGGAGGAGAAAGAAAAGATGAAAATGAAAAAAAAAAAGGACGTAAAAGGGACTGGGGAAGCAGAGAAAAATAATAAAAGGAAGAAAACTATAAAAGACCTGATAGTATGGTAACAGTGGAAGAAGCGAAAACGGAAGTATAAAAATTGAGAAGGAGAGAGAGAGAAGAGTGGAAGGAAAAAAAGAGGCCGGGAAAGAGTGGATGAAAAGTTTGAGAGGCAAAAAAATATACGAAAAAGTGTAAGGGGTGAAAATGACGATGAAGAAATGTATAGAAAAAGAGGAGAGAGAGAGAGAGAGAGAGAGAGAGAGAGAGAGAGAGCTGGGTGAGGAAAGACAAGCATGAGTCAAGCCTTAATCCCACATTAATTAATTGAGACAAATCGTTTCCCTTTCTTACGGAACAATTCTCTCGCTCGGTCTATTTTTTCTCTGAGCCCCCTTCCTTCCTTCGTCCTTCCCTTCCTCCTTGCAGCCTCTCACTTTCTTTGTGATTCACACTCACATTTTCTCTCAGCAACTCATTCTTGTTTACATATTTTGCTATTTACCTTCATTTAGTACTTCGGGGATAACACAACTATATTTCTGCCCTAATATTCTCCATTCATTCCGTTCTCTTCCCTGTTATTGGCTTTATCCTTCCCCATTCTTTCTTTCTTTTTTTTTTTTTTGTACTCTTTTCCCTCTTTTCACAACTTCTAAAGCTAATAGTATGATGGAATCCGGCTATTGTTCCTGCTACGACCGGACAATTTTCTTTAGCTTGGAAGAACCGCCTGGCACTGATTGGAAGAATGAAGACTAACCCCTTCAGTGCGAAAACCGTACCACTTAGAATCCGATAATTTACTCTCAGCTGAATAAAATCGCCCGAGAATAGATTACTAGACTTGTTTCGACCATAGAAGGGTTGATAGTGTAAGTATTCACTGGCTCGTTTTCTCGTTGGTTAAGGAAGTTCCCTATCACCCTCCTGAACGATTTATTTACTAATTGCTCCTTACAGTCCTCCTCTGTGTCAATTAAATCATTCCAGTACCACCATGTTACAAATTACTATACTGGGTGGTAACCATATAACCGGGGTTTCTGGCAGGGTTAAGTTTCGTCCCCCAGATTCCCCTATCTAAATCACTTAATCATGGCGGTCGTTTCAGAGAGCCTCAGAGGGCCCAATACCTGTCCAGGGCCCCAACCAAATGGGCAAATTCGCATGGCCATGTGGAATGTGAGAGGTGTGAATGAGGAGAGCAAGAGAGTGGAAGTGGTGAATGTGTTCAGGAGTGCGAGATATGCTGTGATGGCACTGTGTGAAACTAAGATGAAAGGGTGCGAAGTGGAGGAGTGGGAGGGTGTGAATGTGTAAGATCGGGCATGAATGGGCGAGGAAAATGCAAGGAAGGAGTTGCTTTGTTGATGAATGAGATGTGGCAGAGTGGAATGAGAGACTACAAATGTGTCAGCTCGAGGTGTATGTATGTCAAGTTCAAGTTTGAGAAGGTGAAAGTGGCAGTAATTGTAGCATATGCACCGTGTGAGAACAGGAGTGAGAGAGAGAGAATGACAGGTTTTGGGATGAGCTGGGTGAAGTAGTGGGAGAAATGCCCAGGAGCTATAAAGTGATTGTAATGGGGGATATTAACAGAAGAGTAGGCATCGGTCCTGAGGATGACATAATGAGTTTTTATGGAGTACCAGGAGAAAATGATTATGGGAAGAGACCAAAGGATATGTCAGGAGAGGAGGTTGTGCATTTGTAACTCGTATTTCAAACAGAGTTACACATAAATATACATGGTATAAAGGGAATGGGGATCGTGTTGAAAGAAGCACGATTAATTACGTGCTCGTAGAGAGGTCGATGATGGGAATGGATGCTGATACGCAGGCCTTGAGAGGACGATGTGGAGGCCTGTCAGATCATATGATCTGGTATGCAAGATGAAGCTGAGAGGAGTGAGGTGGATCAGGAGAGAGAGGAGCAATCAGGGAGAAAGACTAAAAGTTGAGAAGCTGAGGATCAAAGAAATGGCAGATAATTACAGGACTAAAGTAGAGGAGGAGTTAGAATTATTGAATTGGAATGAAATGGATCTGTACAGCCTATGGAATGCATATAGGAATTGCTTAGTTAGGAATGCTAAAGCGGTGTGTGGTATGGCAAGAATAGCAACAAAGAAGAAAGGTACGGCATGGTGAGATAAGGAGGTAAAGAGAGCAATGGAGGAAAAGAGGAAGAATTGGCTAAAGTGGTTACAGAACAGGGTTCAGCTG
Source organism: Coenobita brevimanus (assembly GCF_032717465.1). Classification (NCBI taxonomy): domain Eukaryota; kingdom Metazoa; phylum Arthropoda; class Malacostraca; order Decapoda; family Coenobitidae; genus Coenobita; species Coenobita brevimanus. The sequence goes on along the minus strand of NC_136954.1, from coordinate 43,195,484 downwards.
AAATAAGAACCGAATATGTTGAGACCAAGAAGCACATAAAGAGACTAGTGAAGAGGAAAAAGGAGGTGGTAAATGAGGATCTAGGAAGAAAAATGAATGCGAACTACTCTGAAAATAGAAAGTTATTCTGAAAATAGGTACGGAAATGTAGAAGTGAAGGGGAAAGAAATGTGATGGTGTGAAGGATGTAGGTGATAGATTATTAACCCATGGAGTTGAAGTAAGGACCAGATGGAAAGAATATTTTGAAAGCCTGATGAATGGAAATAGAGAGAGCAGAGCGGCTGTAAACATGATTGGTTTTGGGGGTGTGCAGAGAAGGACTGCAGTACCAGGAGACGTGACACTCGCAGAGGTGCAGAGTGCTGTGGAGCGGCTGAAAAATGGGAAAGCAGCTGGGGTTGATGAGGTGTATGCAGAGATGCTTAAGTGTAGTGGAGAGAGTAGAATGAAGTGCTTGTTGGAGATATGTTTAAGAAGGCATGGTTGAGTGAAACTGTGCCTGCAGAGTGGGAGAAGGATGTTATTGTACCCCTGTACAAAAATAAAGGTAAGCGAAGTGAGTGCAAAAATTGTCGTGGCATACTGTAAGTTTATTGAGTGTGGTAGGGAAGGTATATGTAAGAATTATTATAGAGAAAGTAAGAGAGATATCAGAGCTAGTGAGTGATGAACAGAGTGGCTTTAGGAGTGGCAGAGGATGTGTGGACCAAATATTTCCAATGAAACAGATAGTAGAGAAGGGTTGTGAGAAGGACCATAAGATGTTTATGGCATTCATGGATCTGGAAAGAGCATATGACAAAGTGGACAGAGAAGGATTGTGGAAAGTTTTGCGCATGTACGGTGTAGAGGGTAAGCTGCTAGGTGCCGTCAAGAGTTTTTATGATGGTAGTGAAGCATGTGTAAGGGTTAATGGTCATCTAAGTGAATGGTGCACGATCGGTGTGGGCGTGCGACAAGATTGTATGATGTCCCCATGGTTGTTTAATATATATATATATATATATATATATATATATATATATATATATATATATATATATATATATATATATATATATATATATATATATATATATGGATGGGGTGATGAGAGAAGCAACACGAGTAATGGAGAGAGGGATGGCGTTGTAATGAATGGTGATGGATGGAATATCTCAAATTTGTTGTATGCTGATGATGCAGTACTGCTTGCAAATACCGGACAAGAACTTGGTAGGCTAGTGTAGAGTTTTGCTGATGTCTGTAAGCGTCGTGCCTTGAGAGTACATGTAAAATAGAGTAAAGTGATGGTTATTGAGAGGGACGGTGACTCTAATGCGATGTAGCAGTGAATGGAGAGAGACTGGAAATGGTGAGAGAGTTCAAATACCTGGGTACAGTGATAGAAGAGAGGCAAATGTGTAAAAGAAGTGGAAAGTTGAGTGACACAAGGAAGAAAAGTAGATGGTGCAATGAAGGCCATGATAAGAAACAGAGGCTTGAGTGTTGCAGCTACACGAGGCTTACATGAAGAAGTGTTAGTGTCAGCTTTACCATTTGGATGTGAGACTATGGTGTGGCATGAAAACGAAAAGTCAAGAGTAAGAGTGGTGGAGATGGGACTGCTGAGGAACGTATGTGGAGTACAGAGGGTGGATAGGATACGAAATAATGTGATTCGTGAAAGATGCGGAGTGAGGAAGTCGGTGGACACCAGAATCGAAGAGAGTGTACTGAGATGGTGTGGTCATGTGGAGAGAATGGATAACAAAAGAGTGGTGAAAAAGGCATATCTGAGCGAATTCGAAGGAGGGAGGAGGCGAGGTAGGCCAAGGAGAAGGTGGAGAGATATGGTGGATGAATGTGTGAGGAAGAGAGGTTTGGAAGTCGGAGAGGCTAGGGAACTGACAGGAGATAGAGCTGGCTAGATGAATGTTGTGAGAAGTGCATGATCAGGGATTTTGGCACCCCTTTTTAACATGGCAGCGTCTGGATTGACTCTGTCGGATACGATTATGTGAAGCTACAGAACGTGGTGAATGTTTTTTGGCGTATCCGATAGAGCCAGGATTCCGGGGGCTTGAATGATGAGTGAATGGAAGCGTGGCCTATTGGACTGAGCAAATTTGGGCTGTCTGGACATTGCTACTCCTCACCCTCCCCTACGGTGGGAAAGGAGGTCCAGATGATGATGATGATGATACAAATTATTATTAACCACCCGTATCCAAAAATAAATCGCTAAGGAAGAGGTGCTAGGGAGCGTTCTTTACCAATAAGAATACGAACCTCTGTGTCTTGTGTACTCAGCTGAATAATATCGTCTGATGTAAATTGGAATAAAACTCAACACGTGACCACAAGCGGGTTAAGGTGAAAAAAATATCTTTAGGAGGAAACAGAAATGATCATTAATCTTTAGGAGAAACAGAAATGAATATTAATACCAATTACGTTCTTGAGACACTTTTTCTTAGTCTTTTTTATTTTTTTTTACACCTTCATTTTCGTGTGTATCCACTTTTTCTTGCTTTTATTTTCGTTTCCTCCCTCTCTTTGAGTCTTTTGTCTTTGTTTCTTCCTTAATCCTTCCAGTTTAAGATGTCCTAGCTGTCAGTTTAAGATGTCCTAGCTGTCGGTTTAAGAAGTCTTAGCTGTCGGTTTAAGAAGTCCTAGCTGTCGGTTTAAGAAGTCCTAGTTGTCTGTGTTTAAATCTAATTCAAGCACCCGTTTTGTTGGTTTTGATTCACCTGGGCAATTAACTTAAGGTACCTCAGAATTATGCTATCCTATGAGAGAAACTCAAGCATTCAAAGGTTAATGGTATGGGCACTGAAAGGTGTAGCAAATTAATGTCAGATTTCTTTTACTTTCCGAGTGACTGCCTGTGTAATTTTGCATTGAAATATCCTTTTATTGTGGTCTTCATATTTGCAGACCCCACAGTAGATGCTCAATTTATTTTCTTTTTCGTTCTTTCCACCAAACAGTTGTGAAACTGGGGGCCATTCCCTTATTTCCTCACCATTTCACTTCAGACCTAGTACGTTTGTTCAAAGGGCATATATACACAGACACCTTTCTCTTGTTTTTATTGTTATTATTATTATTATTATTATTATTATTATTATTATTATTATTATTATTATACCTAATGAAGGATTTTATGCAATCAGCGGTCGAACCATGCAAGCACACACATTTCGTATATTTAGTGAAGTGCATGAGTTGTGGGAACACAAATCCAGTGTTGACCAACTTTTGCGAGGAGTCTGAGTGCTGGCGACTCTTTTGTGGGAACTATCCGTCATCCCCTTAGCAATGTTGGCAGTCTTTAATTAGTGTATTGTATATGTTATAGTTAAGTTAGACGTAATTATGTAAATCAGCCAGTCAGTTATAAGCAGAGAGATAACACGGGTTTATCGGGATTCCGTCTGATTAATTAACCGATATTAAGAACAGCATCAACCATCAGGAGTCAGTTCCTAGGAGGCCAAAGATATGGCTGATGATAATGTAACAGCGTGCTACTGACATTTACTTCTTCACTACGAGGCTGTCTGCGAGGGATAATGTGGTGGCGAGCAAGAGTAGTGGCCTTCCTACCCTGTGCCTTTCCACTTTTTCCATTGCCTTACTCTTGTCCACTATATCCACTAGTCCCGTTCCATGTGCCCCAGAAGCTTGAATTTAGTATTCTATGGAAGCTTAACGAATTCTACTGGGGTAAGGGGTAATGTGGATATACATGGCAATGAAGAAAGAAGAAAGGAAGAAATGAAAGGAATTAAAGAGAGGAAAATGTGAAGGGAACAATAGGAAAGGCATGTGATTAAAGAGAAGAACGTGAAATAAAAAATTTAAGGTGGAAAATGAGAGGGGTAGTGAAATGAGAGAGCGTAAGGGAGATGAAACTTAGAAAAACTGAAATATTGGGAATGAAGAGTGCAAAGAGATGAGTGAAGTGTGAGAGCATCTTTTCTCTTCCTCTCACCTCCCGTTCTTCTCACTTCCTCTCTCTCTTCGTCTCACCTCCTCTTCCTCTCTCCTCGTCTCACCTCTTCATCCTCTCACTTCCTCTTCCTCTCGCTCTTCGTCTCACTTTCTCTTCCTGTCTCTGTTCGTCTCACCTCCTCTTCCCCTCTCTTTCTCTCACTTCTTCCCCACTCCTTCCAAGCCGTCAAACACTTCCTCTCCTTCTCTCGTCTTCGTCTCACCTCCTCTTCCCTTCTCTCCACTTCCTGTCTTTCAACCACTTCCGTTTTCTCCGAGCCAGACGAAGATTTCAGAAGAGGCGAAGAACTCTCAGCTTTTTCCCTGATTTCCTCCCTGTTGAGATATTACTGACAGGACGCAGGACACAGGGGACGAGGCGGAACAGGTTGAGTGAAGGGGGGTTTGGTATAGAATAAGATTTTGGAAAAAGAATAGCCTACCTGTATTCGTATTTATCTGTTGTATTTTTTTATATGTCAGGTAGTATCTTTATATAATATCGCTGTCTCTTTACGTGTCTAACTGTATCTCTTTGTTGACATGGAGATAGAGGTTCGGTGTGAGAACAGGATGTTGAATAAGAATCTGAAAAGAGTAGAGAGGAATCATTTGTAAGTGCATGATACTTGCCGCAGATTGCTTCGTATGTTAATACATAGGTTTGTTTGTATTTATAGCTCATATGAAACAAACTGCAGAATGATTATGTTACAGGACTCCTTTGAATCGAACTTGTCTCGCATCATTGCCGCGTTCAATGCCAGATAACCACAAGTCTGCATTGGAAGGGTTGTTTGGGGTGTTGTGTGGTTTTGCGCCCGTCTTTTGATAGCTAATCTTCTTACACTCTTGGGGCTGTAAGATCATTTCAAAGGCCTTAATAAAAAATCTGATAAAGGTGGCTCTACTGTAGTTACCAGTCCCAGGTACTACATGTTTAGAGGTCAGTCACGTCAGATATGAAGTCGTGTTGCTGTGGCAAAGAGCGTTGGTAAGGAGAAGAAGAAACTGATGAAAAAGACATTACTTTTTTCTCTCGGAAAATATAAATATAATCCACTAAGCTTATTAAAATGTGGGGAGAACAGCCTGCGATTTTTAAAAGAAAAATGAATCGCGGTTTAAGTATATTTATATATTCTTTTATATCTATCTCAATCTGTATCAATCTATATACTTGTGTCTCCATATCTGTCTGTCTGTGTGTCTGTCTGTTTGTCTGCACAAGTATCTATCTGTCAAGCAGTCTCGGGGTTTGGAAAAAGTGTCAGATAATTAAAGATAGAATATGATTTAGAAAGAATACTGTGGGCTAGTGTCTCACTGTATATTTATCTGTGTTTGCATGTGTGCGTGTGTCTGTCAATCTATATCTATCTGTCTGTCCATCAGTTTGTCTATCTATCTGTCTGTCTGTCTGTCTGTCTGTCTGTCTCTCTGCCTGCCTGCCTGCCTGTTATCTATGTTTCTTTATATCAGAACACTTATATTTATGTCTATATCTACCTGTTAGTCTGTCATTTTTATGCTGCTTATGTCTGTCTACCTACATGTTTGTCTATCCCTCTCTCTGTGCATCTGGCTGTCTATGTATCAGTCCGTCTGCATCTGTCTGTGTCATTCAGTCTTATATAACAGTCTGTCTTGCTACGTATTTGGCGGACTTGTAGAAGGAATTAATTCTCTGTTAAATGCAGAACAGGATTTGGAGTGAATACGAAATGAGACCTCTATCTGTTTATCTCTTTACCTATCAGCCTGTTGCTCTATCGGTCCATCTGCCTGCCTGGCTGTCTGTCTTTCTCGCTCTCTGTTTGTCTGTTTATCTTTGAGGTTATGTAAGATGTCGGGGCACGAATCCTAAGTAATGAATAGATTGGGAGAACATTACACGAATCTTTAAATGTCAAGTTCGAACATTGATACTGTGAAAAAATAAAAGTCTGTCTATTTAACTATCTGGCTTTCTGGCCGCCAGTCTGTCCAGTATCAATCGGCATGTCACTGTCTTATCCAACTTTAGCCTGTCTGTATATATTTAAAGCTTATTTATCTAAGTATGTGTAATTGCCAGTCTGTGTTTATTTATATGGTTATTAATATGTAGGGATCTGCTTATGTTTATGTATTTTATGAATGACTGTCTGTCCTGTCAATCTATTTTTTTTTTTCTCCTTTTCGACTTATTCACCTCTTTTTTTTCTTCTTTTTTTTTTCTTCCGTCCTTCTCTCTCGTTTCTTCACACATTATAGTTATATCTTCAGTGTAAGTTATTATTCTCTTCGGATGTATGATTTTCCTGTCTTACTTCAGTCTACGCTTTGTCATTCCTCTCTCTCTTCTCTATTTTTACCCTCTACCTGACAAAGTCAGAGGAAAGTATTGTTATCACTGGTGTCCGTCCGTATAGTTGGGCTGCTGGGCTTAGAGATTTTCATTTCCAGAGCAAATCTTAGAAATTATTAACTACGCAATCGTGTAATTTCATATAGTTATGTGTCTTATAGTGAACTGGTGCCTTTTTTTTTTTTTTTTTTTTTTTTGTTAGAATGCTGTAGCTATAGTTTTTTTTTTTTTTTTTTTAACAAAAATAATAATTTTTCTTAGATTTCAACGCGACCTCAGCAAATAATCCCAAGCCACAAATCAAAAAGTATTCATAATGAAATTTAACTTAGTTATGTGCCTTACAGTGAACTGGTGCCTTTTTATAGGTAGAATGCTGTCTTAAATATTTTTTTATAATAATATAAAAGTACAAAAAAATATTCTCAGTTTTCAATGCGACCTGCTGCCTCTGTGCTATACAGAGTTATGCGGGGGGGGGGAGGGGGGGCTCAGGGACGTTAAGCGCTTGGTTAGGTGTGCAGGGAGGTGGGGGGTATGTGCTTGGTCAAATGGAGGGTTGCAACAGCGTAACGTTGATGATGGTGGTGGTAGTGGTGGTGGTAGTGGTGGTGGCGATGGTGATGATGATGGTGGTAGTGATGATGGTAGTGGTGGTGGTGGCGATGATGATGATGATGATGATGGTGGTGGTGGTAGTGATGCTGGTTGTGTGTTTTTTTTTTTACATCCTATCACACTTCCTTATTCCATATCACTGATTTTATTACGTGTTAATGCCTCTGTATTATCCAGAAAGGAGGGGGCTGTTATGCGCATGGTAAGGTGTGCAGGGAGGTGGGGGTATGTGCATGGTCAGGTGAAGTGTTGCACCAGCGTAGCGTTGCCTGTGTTTTCTCTTACTTTCTCTTCCTCTCCTCCAGTATCCTTTTCTTGGCACCTTTTTCATATTCATGTTGGTTATAGTTTTTTTTTTTTCACCCATTTCCTCTTGTTTTTTTTTCTTTTAATCATCCTCCGTTTTTTTTTTTTAGTCCATTTTCTTACTAATTTTTTCCTCTTCTTCATCCTCCCTCTCTTAAATAAAATTTCTCATGCAGTTATCCCCTTTTCCTTTCTTCCTCCTCCTCTTTCTCTCTCTAACTCGTCTTTCTTGTGTTCTTGTTCTGGTTAGCATCCCAAGACGCGTTTCCCCTTCTCATTAATTCTTCCTTCCTGCCGCAGTCTGTCTGTCTGTCTGTCTGTCTGTCTCTCTCTCTCTCTCTCTCTCTCTCAAGGAAAGAATGATTACCTATGGCTGATAGAGAGAGAGAGAGAGAGAGAGAGAGAGAGAGAGAGAGAGAGCAAATAAGGGTACATTGCGCATGGCGTGAGATTAAGCTGACCGATGTAGACTACTATTCTTGTTGGTTAAAGAAACTCGTTACCACCTTGCCCTACCGACTGTATTTCCTTATTACACTTTACTGATCTCATGTCTGTCATTAATGCCTTTGTAACATCAAGATTAATTCCATAAATAACATAGTTTTTTTTTTTTTTTTTTTCAGAACAGAGGAAGGAAAAACAAAATGAATAAAAATGAATTATCACACCATACAGGCCACCGAAATAAACTCTACCCTTTTACGCTAACTTAGTTCAGACTTTCATCCTTTAGCGGCCTATTTCACGTAGCCCAGCGGGTGAAAAATACAACGCTAAGACCCTACTCCCTCTCCATAGCACTTCATCGTGACTAGCAACAAATTCTAGTATTTATCTGTTGTTACAGTTCAGCATTCTAGATGGAGATATGGCAATTTTCGGTCAAGTTAAAGTAAAATCGTGTAGCAGAGAAGAGTTGCCTGGTTGTCTCTTTAGCTGTTCACAGTACGAGCCTGGTCCAAATGTAGGCACGTATTCTAGGTGGCATAGGAGGCTTCGTAGCACCTCTTCCTCAGTGATTTACTTATTTATTTTTTATATTACACATGACTTTCCCTTATTTGTATCGTTTCACTATGTCCAATAGTTTGTATCAGTAATTTATATGTGAATGGTGAAATGTAATGTGCAGAATAAATTGCAAAGGAATTTGTGTTAGGGAGTCTTCAAAGCGACTTAGAATGTAACTGACAACCGACACTTTTCAAGGTAATGTTCCTTTCTCACGACATACTGAATAAATGGTAAAATTTAGTACCTGTCAGAGCATGATCAATGGGAATAAATCCGCAGGTGTAGAGGAAAATGAGGAAGAAATAATCAGAGAAGCAGGTGAGAAAGTGAGTGGAAAAGGAGTTGTAAGCTGAATGGCGAATAGATACACAGGCTTAGAGGAAAATGAGGAAGAGGTAATCGTTAAGTCAGGTGAGAAAATGGTTGGAAAAGGAGTGATAAGCTACAATAATGACACCATATATGATAATTGAAAAGGAATTATTGAGATCGTTAGAGTGACTGTAGGTAACGGATAATGGCAAAAAAGGTGGTACTGAGAGAGGAATAGTATATACGGTATATATATGAAAAATAAAGATATAACGCTAGGGGAAAGTCAAGGAGGCATTGAAAGTAACAAAGAAAACTTCATTGGAGACAGACTATTGTAATTAAGAAAGGAGATGGGAAGATTGATTAATAATTACAGTATATCAGATAATGCGAAAAGGAAGTGACAGTGAAAAAAGGAAGTGACTGAAAAAAAGTGACGAAAAAAAAGGAAGTGACTGAAAAAAAGTGACGAAAAAAAAGGAAGTGACTGAAAAAGAGTAAAAACCCAAATGGCTGAAACATCAAAGGGAGAATCATTAAGTGGGGAGGAGGAAGATTAAGTCTGGGGTGGGGAGATTAATTATGGGGTGGGGGTGGGGGAGTATGGGGAGGTGAGAGAGGGAGGGGATGTGGGTAGAGATGGGAGAGGGGGATAGGGAGTTGACTGGGTTGGATGAGTAGAGAGAGAGAGAGAGAGGAAATATTAATACCAGTAAAGAAGATGGAGGGGAGAGGGCGGTGATGGAAAGATGAAGTCGGGAGGGCGATGGGAAGGAGGAGCCGATGAGGTAAGAGGAGAGAGAGAGAGAGAGGAGGAGAGGAGGCAGATATCTGTGAGCAAAGGCTTGTAGGAAAGGGAAGAGGAAGGGTGAGGGGAAAGGAGGGAGAAGAAGGGAGAGGAGAGGATGGAGGGAAGGTGGAGGTAATAGAAAGAGGGAAAGGAGGATGGGGTAGAGAGGGGGGCAGGAGAGGAGGAAGGGGGGACGGAGGAGGTGGAGGGTAGAGAGGAGGATGTAAATGGATGAAGGTAAGGAGAGTAAGTAGAAAGGTGGAGGAGGAGGTGGAGGTAGAGGGGGAGATGGTGTTAGAGGAGGAGGTGGGGTTAGAAAGGGAGGTGGAGTTTGAGAAGGAGGTGGAGTTTGAGAGGGCGTGGGAGGTGGAGTTGGAATGGGAGTTGGAGTTGGAGTGGAAGGTGGAGGTGGAGTTGGAGTGGAAGGTGGAGGTGGAGTTGGAGTGGAAGGTGGAGATGGAGTTGGAGTGGAAGGTGGAGGTGTAGTGGGAGTGGGAGGTGTAGTTGGAGTGGGAGGTGTAGTTGGAATGGGAGGTGGAGTTAGTGAGGGAGATGAATGAAACAGGGAGCGATTTCGGACTGAGAAAAGGGAATGGCTTCTGAGGGGAGGAGCTAACAGAGACAGGAAAGGAGGAGATGGAGGTAGGGAAGGGAGGGGAGAGAATAGGCAATGGAGAGTGAAAAGTCTTCCTAGACAGAGGGGGAGGGTAACTGATGAGTAGAGAGGGTGAGGGGAAATAGAAGGGGAGGAGACAGAGAAGGTATGAGAGGAGGAAAGAGGAAGTGGGAGAGTAGAAAGAGGGAAAGGAAAAGGTGAAAGGAGTCAGAGATGATGAATGGAGAGAGTATGAGAGAAAAGACAGGGAGAACAAAAAGTTGGAGGAGGAGGAGGAGGAGGAAGAGAGAGAGAAGGGGGAGGAGGAAGAGGAGGGGCTGGTGGTGGTGGTGGAGGTGGAATTGGAGGTGGAGATGGAGGTGGAGGTGGAGAGGGAAAGGAAAGATAAAATTGAGAGAGGTCCAGAATAAGAGGAGGAGTAGGAGGATGAGGTGTGGAGGAAGGAGAAGGAAACGGTGAATAGGAAAAAAGAAGCGGGATAGTGAGACGTATGGTGACAAAGAGAGGAGAGAGGAAAGCGGATTAGGAAGTCATATTTATGGCCCAAGTATTTCCACTTAGTCCCCCTCTGGCCAGGTTGTGCCATAGGGTCTGTTAGGGAGCTTACTCGTGCGGGCCAACTCCCATTGTCAAAGATCCGTGGCATTTTCACTCTGGCACTCTTGGGACTCTCAGGTGAATAAAATCGTCGGGTGTTTGTTGGAATTGACTGCTAGAGTTATACCGACCTTGAGGGGGTTAATATTGATGATATTAACATTTAGGCTCCTCAGATCCATTCTCAGCTGAGGAGAAAATAAAAATGTTTTGCGTTAGCAAGGACAAAAAACTACAATTGTCCCAACTATGAGTGAGGAGATTATTTGCCTTATACACACACACACACACACACACACACACACACACACACACACACACACACACACACACACACACACACACACACACACACACACACACACACACACACACACACACACACACACAATTTTTCGCTGTTTTATGCAGTGTTTTTGTGTTTTTTCCCTTATGGTCTTTTCCTTTTGTATCACACACTTCCTTAGTTGTATCTGGAGTTTCTTAATGACTTCCTTGTTATCATTTCCAAGTTTTACTCTGTTTCTTCGTTCCCCTTGTTCCCTCTTTCCACATTTCATATCACTTCTATTCACCTTTGTCTTGCATGTCATTTGTCACTGCACTTCTTTCTTTCTTCCTGCTGCCTCTTTCACTTTTATCATCACCTTTTCTCACTTACAGATCTTCCTTTCTCTTCCTTTCATCCTCTCCGTCTGTCCCTCCGTCAGATTTTTTTTCTCCTCCACTCAATATACTACTTGTTTCTCTTCCATTCTTCTTCCTTCCTTTCCTTTTACAGTAAATTTGTCTTCCTTTGAATCCATCTTTCCCCTCTTCCCTCCCTCCATCTCTGGTATCACGCTTCCTTGGTGTCTCGCTTCCATCTTTTTCACCAACTCTCACTTTCCTTTCTCTTTCTTTCTCTCCCTTTCATCAGCCGTAGATAATCCTTCTTTTCTTCAGTTTTTCTACCTCTTTACCTCCCTTCCCACACTTCCCTATTCCTTCAGTAGCCCATCTATTCCTCCTTCCCCCCCTCTCTGGTTTCCTTCATTTCAGTATCTCCTCCATGCATTCATTTCTTTTTCTCATGACTTTCCCTTCCGCTCTAATTTAAATACCCCGTCTTTTCTCCCTCCATCCATCACAATTCCTCCTATATTCCTTCTCCTTTTATATCCGCCCCTTTCTCCCTTCCTTTCGTCGTCCTTTCTCCCTCCATTTCATTCTCTCCTGTCTGGCTTGTTCGCCTTTGTGACGACAGAAGGGGATTGTCTTTTTTCTACAGCTCTCCAGTAGAAACTTGCTCTCTTGCTAGTCACAGATTGCTAGCGGAGGAAAGGGCGATAGTGCTCAGTTAGAGAGAGAGGGAGAGAGAGAGAGATGGATCTGATATTTTTTGTGTGGATAATTATTTACATTATATAGCTAAGTGTACGTGTTTATTAATAGTACCAAAGATATTAAGAAAAGTTACATAAGTTGTTCTTGGAGGTAGCGTGTGGTTTGTAAAATTTGTTCAAATATAGATTGAAATGGGAATAAATGTAGACAGCTGCGATGATGCTTGTGGTGATGAGTTGTGGTGGTGCTGTTGGTGTGGTTGTTGTGGTTTTGGTTGTTGTGGTTGTGGTGATAGTGACTGTTGTTGTTGTGGTGGTGATGGTGGCGGCGGGGTGGGGTTATGTTGTTGGAGATGGCGGTTGTAATTGTGGTTATTGCTGTAGTTTTTGTGGTCTTTGTTGATACTGATGTTTTTATTGTTTTTTTTTTTATTGTGGTGGTGGGAGTGGTAGTAGTAGTTTTGATAGTGGCTGAAGTTACTTGGGACTTTAGTGAAGGGTATGGTGATAATTGGGTGGTGTGTGTGTGTGTGTGTGTGTGTGTGTGTGTGTGTGTGTGTGTGTGTGTGTGTGTGTGTGTGTGTGTGTGTGTGTGTGTGTGTGTGTGTGTGTGTGTGTGTGTGCGTGCGTGTGCGTGTGCGTGTGTGTGTGTGTGTGTGCGTGTGCGTGCGTGTGTGTGTGTGTGTGTGTGTGTGTGTGTGTGTGTGTGTGTGTGAGAGAGAGAGAGAGAGAGAGAGAGAGAGAGAGAGAGAGAGAGAGAATCACAAAGCAGCCCCAGCAGTGAAGAGGGGGCAGGTCATGGCTGGGTGTCCAAATATGCTAATATAATAACTATGAGTTGAATAAAACAAGGAATATGCAACGGGGGCTCTGGCCTGTACCGGGGAGAGAGAGAGAGAGAGAGAGAGAGAGAGAGAGAGAGAGAGAGAGCTGTATCCATGTGTCTGCCTTCCCAGTTCTCATGTTATCTCCCGGCCTTCCTCTCCCTGCCCCCCTTTTTTCACATCTTCCCAGTCTCGTAAGTTGCAAACCATATGATCTGAGAGACTGGAGACAACTGACCTGCTTTGAGTTTCGCCTCTCAAGAACGAGTGATTTTTTCCTCGTTACAACCAATCTTTTTTTTTTTCCTTTTCGGATGAGAGATAAGTGGAGTCATTATTTGTTTTTGCTATCGCCAGGGATTTTATTCAGAGGCTAGTTAACTAAAATGATGCCTATAATTTTCTTTCTGCAACAAGCGATTTTATTGACAGGAGATGTCTGAGCGTCCTTGACCGCAGAAATCTCCCATCTGAATACATTTTCTGGTGATCAAGAGAAGGATGGAGAAATTGGATGCTGGGAACAAGTAATGCCCAAGGTCACAGTGAAGTCATATGTCATTGTCACTGGACAAAGTCAACTCAGATATTCTTGATCTGATTTGAACCAGACTTGGTGGAAGCGTTAAGGGTTATTGAAGAGTGAAGTATTTCAATTTTTACAATAAATAGTCGAAGGTAAAGGTCATAGTGCAAAGTCAAAGTTTTGGCTTCCAGGCCTGTTGGTGGGGCACGGATGTTTCACTACGAGTGCTCCTTTTTTTTTTTTTTTTTCTTGATTTAGAATCTCCTCTCTCTCTCTCTCTCTCTCCCCCCCCCTTGTACCACCTGGTACAGTAACATATCTTCGGTTAACGCTGGATGGTTGTACTTTCCGGTGGGAAAACCTCACGAGATCTGAGTGTTAACAAGTGTCGATAATCACAGTACTCGTCACATCCCTCAAGTTATGTTCCTCACCTACTCTGTGCTCTCATACATGCCCCCATCTCACACTCACCTTCCAAAAATACTCTTCTGGTTTGGGTATTTTGACTTACCTATCCACATTTTCTTATTGTTCAATAGAAAATGGTTTCAGTCGGATTGAGACCCTCTTCAGGTATGGACAATATACAGATAAATACCGTAGTTAGATACACACATATTCACACATGCACAAACACACATCAGTTCATACCTGTCGCAGTGTTGTGCTGGTCTTTTTTATTTTGTTATCCAGTAAAAGACTTCCACTTTTCTGTAACTTAAAAGTGTAAGAAAATAGATTATTAAATTAATGTTTCACCCATGCTTATACTTCGGTGTGATGATATTGTGCTGGAGGACTAAATCATAATAAGGTACTGGAGTTTTTAAAAGTGTATGACTCGCCTTCGTTTAAATTTATCGTGGGAATGTTGACTGTGCCTCGTCTTTAGCACCACTTGCGGCTTTACTGCTGCATATGCTCCCCCTGCCCTCTCCCCTGTTATTATGGCCCCTTAAACTGCACCATCTCTTAAAACTGAACATTACAGTTGTCCTCAAAACTTTTGTCACAAGACGTATTATTACTATTACGACATCCACTCTTATGATGCCTCCACAACAAAGCACTTAAGTGACTGACTTCCTGGGAATTTTCATCATTGTTTTCCTTCGCACCTCTTCAGCTTTGCACGTTTTCAAAGTTATATTCTTCCCTGTCTCACACAGGAGAGAGTATTGTGTGGAGTTAGAGGAGTTACGTTTAGTCCTAAAATATCTCTTCAATATGGTGACATTATATTAAGTTTTGCTGTCTCCAGACGACTTTTTCTAGCTTAAGAGAGTTGAAATGGAGGAGAAAAATTTAGGTTTAATATCAGAGTACAATATTAGAAGAAGTATTGTGTGGAGCTCGGAATTCACCTGCGACTCACCAAGCAAGATCCCACATTACGTTTTGAGTCGTGTGTGTGTGTGTGTGTGTGTGTGTGTGTGTGTGTGTGTGTGTGTGAGTGAAATTCCTATCTCTAGAAATTATCTCCGCCACATCCTCTTCCGTGACTTCAGACTGTATGCACAATTGGCTACATATAAACCTGGGACAGTGTCTGTGTGAAGTGGGGGTCTGCCTACAATTTCCGACGTTCATGCATCACAGTTACCTGGTCATTTCATCTAATATATAACTCCGTTCACTCATGTCAGTGCCACCAAAAAATGTGATTGTCAAGGTTGTCAAGTATACCTCTGCTACACACTGATGCTGTACCAGGTTCATACGTTGCCAACTGTACCTTGTTTTTATCCCGGCATCAGAACTTGCTGACTCATCTCTCTCTTTTCTTCACCCAGGCCTCCTACGACTCCAGAAGATTTACCAGTCCCTCCGACCAGCCCGAGCGTCCTTTGAGATTCGGGTGGTGAGGCGTGTCGAGTCGGCCCATGACGCACTGGCCTTCCTTAGGACCCTGGAAAGCAGCAGCAGGTGAGTGGATGGTTACCTGGATGCGTGCTTGGATAGGTTGTTATTTTTATGGCTATATATGATGGTCTTTTTTCCGACCGTGAAAAGCAACAGCAGATAAGTGGTTGGTTAGCTGGATGGATGGGTGGATAGATTGCTATTTTCATACCTTTGTGTGATGGCCTTCTTTAGGACCTTGGAAAGCAACAGCAGATGAGTGGATGGGTAGCTGGATGGATGGATGAAGGAATGCAATGTTCGGTGCATAGTTACAGTACTACTATCATTACTTGGAGCCTGAAAAACAACAAGCAGCTTGATGTTCACCCGGATGGAAGGATGGATTTCTAAGCAGTTAGTTATAACTAAGGCCATCCTAAGGTTGTGGGAAACAACAGATGAGTGGATGGTTACCTGGTTGGATGGATGGATTGGTAGACTGTTAGGTGCATGCGAACAATATCGTTACTTGTACGAGTACATGGCATTTCTTTGACCGCATTTATTCCAGTGGCATTGTAAATGCTGACAAATATTTCACTATGGAACTCTGTCACTGACTGATTTTGAAACTTGCTTTGTGATGAAATTACCAAGTATACAAGTATTGTACAGGTTTTCTCCTGCATCTGTGATTCAGCTTTAGCCACACTTGATGGAAAGGTAGACGGCCAGCCAAGGGTTTGACCATTTATTTTTGAGAGCAGGTCAAAGTAACATGACCACCACATCCCCAGACAAACTGCTTAATGAGAGTAGCATTTTCACTTGTTTATAAGTAATATAAGGTTAAAAATATAAAAAATTAAAAGAAATAAAAATAAAAATACAAAAAATAATAAAATAAAAATTATTATATATACAGTATATGGTACGTGTGCATGAAAGTGTGTATGTTCATATGCATGGATGTGTGTGTGTATATATATATATATATATATATATATATATATATATATATATATATATATATATATATTCGTATACCCGTATATATGTGTATATGTGCCAATGTATATACATATATATATTTTTGCCTTAATGACCAGGGGCTCCAGCCCCAATGGTCGAAAGGCAAAAACAAAATATATATATATCATTGTTGATGTTGATTTTGTTGTTGATTTGGTGGTTGTGGTGGTGTTGGTGGTCGTAATGTTGTCCTTATGGTTGTTGTAGATGATGACTTTGTTATTGTTGTTAATTTGGTGGTGGTGGTGGTCGTGATGTTAATGTTGTTATAGCTGGTGTTGTTGTTGTTGGTGGTGGTGGTGGTCGTCAATTGCATTATCGTTTAGAACCCACTGACCTCGGGAAATCGGTCTCATTAGTCAGTTCCTGGAAGTTAGGCTGAAGGAATTCGCACTCGCGCGTGCGCGTCTATGTGTGTGTGTGTGTGTGTGTGTGTGTGTGTGTGATATATATATATATATATATATATATATATATATATATATATATATATATATATATATATATATATATATATATATATATATATATATATATATATATATATATATATATATATATATATATATATATATATATATATATATATATATATATATACACACTCGTATATAATTATTAATAAAGTTTCCCACATCCCTGTGGGAAGTATTTTGTTTCTTATTATACTCGTAAAATAAATGACCATTACTTGGAGGCTCTTTGGCTTAGAGCCTTCAAACTTTGTCAGGTTAATTGTCCAGCTGGCAGCTTCTTCTGGACAAATATGATGGTAATCCATCAACCGGATCAACGGATATTTTTCAGAATGAAGAAAACGGATTCTGGGACGCTATCTCAGAAACCAAATTAACGAGCAAGCTGAAATTTTACTGCAGCATAGTCTTAAGACGATCGCGTTGCGGAAAGGAGTATGGTTCCAGTCGGTTGTTTATTCTCAGATCACCTGGGATAAAAAAAATTATGACATTTCCGGATATTCCGGATGTCACCTAATTTTCCACGAACGGTTCAAGTTAGTCATCAAGCTTGGTCGGCTTATAGACTGTGATGACCTAAGGTGACATGCACAAGATCATGTATGACATTTTTGAAGACAAATGTAATATGTTTCTGTATGAACAGTAACATTGTTTCATGTGATGGGAAAATATTAAAATTAAAAAAGATTGTTTATATCTTTCAGTACATCATTATATTTGAAGCATTAGGCTCAGGGCTAGGCAGTGGCTATGGGAAGTTTTCTTTATAAAAATTGGCCTGGACAGTTGTAGGGTGTTGTGGTTGTTATTATTATTATTATTATTAGTAGTAGTAGTAGTAGTAGTAGTAGTGGTACGGTATTATTTGTCATACAGGCTTAGCGATTTATTTCTCTACTTCCACGTTCGTTATCCATTATTCCCACTTTGCAACGTACAAGAAGTCCGTGGGACAAGGCATTACTATTTAATTTCTAAGGGGATGTGCGGGAGGAGGAGTATAGAGGAGAAGCTATCGAGAAAGTATTGAGCTTTCCGGTACAGCAAAGGGTTTTAGGACTTCCTGTTTTCTTTGATGTGGAAATATATTTGAAACTGCCTGTAGTTTAATAGAGCAACGTACTGTAGAGTAGGGCTACATAGTTTGCTGTGTTTGTTTCTAGTTCCCCCTCAGTGATTGGCTTTGGTATTAGGTGCTTTCCCTCAGCAATTTCAGTTTGCTCTCTACTTGCTCTTCAGTAGCAATATGTTTTTCTCTCTACTTCCTCATCCTTACGGTTAGTTTTGCGTTATAATCTATCATCCTAAATAATTTGTTTCACTCTGCTTCCTCTTCCATGGTTTTTAATTTTTGCTCTACTGCCGTGTTCATGTTTAATTTTTCTGCTATTTCCTTGTGATTTAGTAGTCTAGTGCTTCGTTGGTAATTTACTCTCTGGAACTTCCCCACCGATTTACTTTCCAGAACTTCCCAACCGAATTACTTTCCGGAACTTCCCTACCGATTTACTTTCCGGAACTTCCCTGCCGACTTACTTTCCGGAACTTCCCTACCGATGTACTTTCCGGAACTTCCCTATCGATGTACTTTCCGGAACTTCCCTATTATTTATTCTGGAACTTACCTAATGATTGACTTTCCGGAACTTCCCTGGCGATTTTCCTTATAATAGCACCTTAGCGATGTATTTTTCCTTTAAATCTCTCTCTCTCTCTCTCTCTCTCTCTCTCTCTCTCTCTCTCTCTCTCTCTCTCACACACACACACACACACACACACACACACACACACACACACACACACACACACACACACACACACACACACACACACACACACACACACACACACACACACACACACACACACACACACACACACACACACACACACACACACACACACCAACTTCCTCCCTTCCTCCCTCACTTTAAGCAGTGAAGGCATTTAAACAGTTTCCACCTGGCGTCATGTAGCTTATGTTTTGGCGTGGGGCTGTGAATACACTTCCCCCCACGTGTATGCAGCACAGCATGGCCCAGCAACGTCCTCTACATTCACCCCCAGTGTATGCGTATTGTCTCGGACAGAGGGACAATACGCTTGAGTTTCCTACTTCCTGTGTGGTGCTGTATTGTGTTTTTTGTTTTGATTCAGTTCTGTGAGCCTCCTTGCCACTCTCTCTCTCTCTCTCTCTCTCTCTCTCTCTCTCTCTCTCTCTCTCTCTCTCTCTCTCTGTGGGTGGGTGGGCACACAGACTTCCTTTCCTT
Organism: Coenobita brevimanus; assembly: GCF_032717465.1. Classification (NCBI taxonomy): domain Eukaryota; kingdom Metazoa; phylum Arthropoda; class Malacostraca; order Decapoda; family Coenobitidae; genus Coenobita; species Coenobita brevimanus. The sequence goes on along the minus strand of NC_136954.1, from coordinate 43,176,587 downwards.
CATCTGTGAAGTACCCCTCCATAGTTCAAGAAATAAGAAATAGTGTGTAAAAAGGGAAAAAGAAAAACTAAGGACGCAGACATCAGTGAGAATGGAGGAGGAAAGAGGAAGGACACGAAGGGAGAATATATGGGAAGGATGAAAAACAGGTCACGGAATGAACTGGAAAAAGATATACAGCAATACGGAGAAAAGAAATATGAGGGAAAATGAAGGAACAATGAATGGAGGGAGGAGACAAGAAAGAAGAAGAAATGAAGTAAATTAGAGAAACAAGGAGGGAACTGGAAACGGAAACGAGAGAGCAGAAAAAAGAAAGGGGAGAAGAAAAATGAGGGTAATGTAGGGAACAGTGAATAGAGGAAGAGGAGGGAAGCGATAATGGGAATGTATTGAAGAGGTGAGAGGTACAAGACAGAAAGTGGAGAGAGAGAGAGAGAGAGAGAGAGAGAGAGAGAGAGAGACCCACTCCTGCCGCTTCCCTAATCTCACTGCTGTATATACAGTACACACATCAGGAGAGAGTACAAGTTGGATCGAAGCTGTTTTAACTTCCCAGTAAACAGCTTTTCCGATGTGGCTATAAATCTTAAAATGTCTGTGTTAAATATTCCCTAATTTTCAGTAAAGCAGTTTGGTAAATACAAACACATCAACTTCTTCATTGCAGTGAGTCTGTTTAGTCTGAGGACAAGTGGTGGTTGAGTGGTAGGAGACGTTGGCTGGTGTCTGTAAAGCCCTATGATCGATTCCAGGTTAGGGAAGGAACAGTTCGATGAAGAGTTGCATTAAAACAAACTGAAACTGGACACAAAACCCACCAACAAAAGTAATGATAATAATAATAATAATAATAATAATAATAATAATAATAATATCATCATCACATCAGTCTTGAATGAAACCTCCCAGCAAGTATTCGGTATGGTGGGAGGGCATTAGTGCAGACTGTACGGCGTTGGTGAATGGACTAGGATATCATTGCTGAGAATCGGATACAAAAAACACTCCAGTAAAGTCTTTCTGTACTTTGTTTTGGCTACTACCAACAGATTTTATTCGACTTAGAGATTTTTAAACTGGAGGAATTAGACACGCCGTCAATTAGCCCCGTTGATTAATCCCCTTAAACAACTGCCCAATATAAAAACGACGTCATCGTAGTGGAAGGATTTCGATTATTTTCTGAGAGGGAATGGATTACTATTACGTAGGTCATGTGTGAGGATATTATGTAGCTCTTGCAATGATTTCCTCTGGTTCTAGTGAGGGCTGCCTTCACGTGGTGGCACTGATATAACCGGGCGGCCTAACTGCCTGCATATGTAAACGTCCCTCATCTACTTCCTATCCCCCCAAAAGAGGATGGTGTACTGAAGGAGGGGAGACAACAGCCTGTAGTCCACTGAGTTCACATTTCAGATGAACCTGGGGCTACAACAACAGCAGCAGCAGCATCAATAACTTTAACAACTTCAACAGTAACAACTACAATAACAAACCACGAACAACAACAACCACAACTACGATGCAATGACAACAACAACAACTGCTGCTGCTACCGCCGCCGCCGCTGCAGGCGCTGCCGCCAGTAATAACAAGAGGCTCCCCCTAAGGGGGAATCACACCAGCCGTGAGCCTATACACATCTAACGCGGCACGGAATATAACCTTGACCTTGACCTTGACCTTGATCTACTTTCACCAATTTCGAACTCGTAGATTTTCATTCATGCTACACACCTTTAAAAATTTTGTGGTGATATCTTGAGCTGTTGCGAAGTTATCGTGGTAACAGACACACAGACCTTGACTTCCTTTCACCAGTTTCGAACTCGTAGGAGATTTTCATCCCAACTATACATCTGTATAATTTTGTGATATCTTGAACGGTTGGGAAGTTATCTTGGTAACAGACAGACTGACCTTGACCTGCTTTCACCAATTTCGAACTCGTGATCGATTTTTTTCCTAATACACACCTATAAAGTTTGTGATGATATCCTGAGCGGTTGCGAAGTTATCGTGCTAACAAGACACACACAGACAGACACACAGACAGACAAATTGAAAACAATATCAGCTTCGCTCTCGCGGCTGGTAATAGACTTTCTTCTTGCTACTTCTTGACCAGTTTTATTGAGCTTAAAATAATCTTTCAAACTCTTGGTGTTGCACGTAACCTTTTTGAACTTCCTCTCTACGCTCTCCAGAAATGAATAAATCTGGTATGTAGTGTATATACTGTATGTATTGTGTGAATATATGAGTTCACCACCTGGCACATCCCATGCAGTATTGTTTTTAGATATCTTTGTCACTGGCTGTGCAATACAGACTTTTCATATCGCCCCTGCAGACGTCAAGGATGTATATTTAGCTCAGAGAAATCCACGGCACACACGAGGTTACAGGGATCTGGGTTGACGCCTTCACTCCCGTCACAGGTTTTGGTGTTTATTCTGGCTGTTACTTGGCCATTTAACTTACCTCAGAAGAAGCATTGTGAGCTGGATGGGTTAAATAACACCTTCAATAACACCACTGCTGGGGTGTTGGCCTAAGTTGGATGGGTTAAATAACACCTTCAATAACACCACTGCTGGGGTGTTGGCCTAAGTTGGATGGGTTAAATAACACCTTCAGTAACACCACTGCTGGGGTGTTGGCCTAAGTTGGATGGGTTAAATAACACCTTCAATAACACCACTGCTGGGGTGTTGGCTAAGTTGGATGGGTTAAATAACACCTTCAATAACACCACTGCTGGGGTGTTGGCCTAAGTTGGATGGGTTAAATAACACCTTCAATAACACCACTGCTGGGGTGTTGGACTAAGTTGGATGGGTTAAATAACACCTTCAATAACACCACTGCTGGGGTGTTGGCCTAAGTTGGATAAAAGAGTCTGGTAGCAGCAAGGACAGACAAAATGTCCTCGTAGTGAAAAGATTAAGAAAGGGTTAAGATTTTCAAAATTCATTATTAGTAAATTTTTGCCCTCCTAGTGAATTATTCAGCTTATTAGAGACTTACTGAACTGGAAGGGATATGTTCTTAGCGTACTGACCTCCGCCTATTGGCTTATACTCCCAAAGATCTTAAGTCTGAGCCCCAGGTTTCTCCCGATAATTAACAATGCCTAGTTCTCTCCATTATACTGAACCTGGACTCTCAGTGAAATATAGAATCTGGAAAATTTACCAGTGTATTATCAATCGAATCCCTGGGTTGCTGCAGGTGGGGTGTTGCTGGAAAGGTACTTAGCGTACCACCCTGCGCCTATAGGCTCATAATCACTTAAGTTCATAAGTCCAAACCCTGGAATTCCCCTTGAAAATGCCCAGTTCCGTCAAGTCTTCTAGACATGTAGTCTGTCTGTCTGTCTGTCTGTCTGTCTCTCTCTCTCTCTCTCTCTCTATGTATATATATATATATATATATATATATATATATATATATATATATATATATATATATATATATATATATATGTAAATATATTATGTACTCGTATACATAAGTGTGTGTGTGTGTGTGTGTGGATGTTAGTGATGTGAATATCATAGAGAAAGGTAATGTGTAGCGTGCTGAATAAATCGCTTATAGAAAGGTAATGTCACGTACCACATGGAATGCGGTGCTTATAAATAGAAAGTCAGATCAGAGGACTTTAGCAGCATTAGGACACCCCTTGCCCTCACACACACAAACAATCTACTGCCCATATTTCCTCACGTTTCCAGGCCTCTGTTTTACCCCGTATTTTTGCTGTGATTTTATTTTCTTGTGCGGGAGGGAAGGACCGACTCTGACTCGTCCTGAAGGGGTTGTTAATTGGAGAGAGAGAGAGAGAGAGAGAGAGGAGGGGTGGGTCCACGTAAGCAACATAAGAGAAAACTGACGATAAATAAGAGAAAGTCGAGATAGGCTGGATCGACACGAGGAAGATAAGGCGGAGAAAATTTCGGGAAAGCAAGGTTGTTTTCGACCTGCCCGGAAGGCAAGGCGAACCATCTACATGTGAATGCCGCTTCGTGTGTGTGTGTGTGTGTGTGTGTGTGTGTGTGTGTGTGTGTGTGTGTGTGTGTGTGTGTGTGTGTGTATGTTCTCTTTTCTAGTCTGTATGTGAAGTTGTGTGCTTGCGTGCGGTTGCATGTGGCGTCCTGCTGAGACACAGGGCTCAAGTAACGACACTGGAATTTCCCTGCAGTTTCATTTTAATGGAGATAGAGTGGCTTGATGCCAACACCTCTTACCTCCTTCACAACAGGCCCACGCCCAAGGTGGATTTGTCTTTATCTCTTGCAGGAAAGATGAATGGCATCTTTCCACCAGGAAAGATGAATGGCATCTTTCCAGAGTTCAGTAAAATCATCTGAAGGTGGTGGTGGTGGTGGTAGCTCCTGGTTGATCTGAAACATGAACCCAGTGGACTGCAGGCTGAAGCTTGTCTCCTGCAGCACACCATCTTCTTTTCAGGGGATAGGGAGGTAATTGAGGGACGATTGTATAAGAGGGCAGTGAAAGCCACCTGGTTATCATCGGTGCCACCACATGAAAGCCTCCAACTCCAGCACCATCTGAATTTTGGAAGAACAGACTGCAAAATACATCATCAGACTGAAGTGGTTAACCCCTGTACTACGATAGTTATCACCCATTGCTGAATTGGATAATATGGCAGTGATAAGAACAGAATTAGAAAATAGGTCTTCATGCTGAGGGGGGTAAAGTTCTTAGTTTATTGTATTCATATATAAATTCGTAATATTTAGGTAGTTCAATATATCAGAAAGAATATTATCTTGAAAATGGTCAAACTCTTATAATGAAAAAAAATCAGTAGTTTATATTTTCATTATCACTGTCATCCTTTGTCTGCGAACTTTCTAATTCAAGAGATCATCGATACTCTGTCCCTGAAAAATGCAGCAGCTATGTTCTAGAATGAGCTACCTGTCAGTCTTTGTCTCCCAGTGACTTAGGCCGATATTCTCGTTGGTTAAGGAGGCTCCCTAGCACCTCATTCTAAGCAATTTATCATGCTGATTACATAGTGCCGTCCATTTCTGTGTTGCTTAAATCGTTCTAGTATCGCTAGACTCTGCATCTGTATCGTACAGAATGATATTAACTAGCCGTATCCAAAACTAAATCGCTAAGGAAGGGGGTAGGGAGCTTCCCTAATCACCGAGAATACCAGCCTCAGACATGTAAACGAAGGGTGATCAGACCCCTTAAAATTAATGGATGGTTTTGATTTTCAAATATTTCCTGGAAAGTACAGTTTTTTCCACGTGGTCAGTCTTGTTATTATCATTTTTTCATTAACATTAAGAATTCCATTTTCTGTGGAGTTATATTTTAACTATATATATATATATATATATATATATATATATATATATATATATATATATATATATATATATATATATATATATATTTGGGGGGGGGGGAGATCTAGAAAGCTGGCATTCAAAGACCGTTCGAGAGAGAGAGACTTGAAATTTTCAGGAGTGATGTATCTTGGCTTAAGGCATCTTTTGGCAATTTTTTTTTCTAGCACAAGCGCCACACAAGCGCCCTCCGTTATTTTTTCAAATTTTCTCTCTCTTGCGCCGAATAAACTACTGAATCGATTGCATTGCAAATGTTCCAGTATGTAGTCATCAACATATACTAGTGCACCTGGGTATTGATACTGAGATCAACAAATACTTTTTGAGATATTGAGGAAAAGCAGAATGGGCGCTGCATGTATGAAAATGCTAAATTAGAAAGTATTTAGCCGATTTTGACCAAACTTGGTGGAAGTGTAGTGGGTCAGGAGTGAACATGATATGCATTGTATGAATGACCTCGATCTTGATCTCAAGGTCGCAAGTCTATCTATCTGTCTATTGCCAGACGCCATAATCCCGTACGGGGTGGCCATTTGACTCTGAGTTATTTGTTTTACAGGGAGGGGCACTAACCCTCCACCGACCCACTTGGCACGTAGGGAACACGTATGGTTCGGTTATATGGCTACCACCCAGCGTTGTAAATGGTTTCTTGGCTTACAGGAAACCATTTGACTTGTCACTCAATGTAAAGCCACCTGTAACGGAAAGAAAAGCAATAAGTAGCGACAGGAAAGATGGGAGAAATAGGAAGTCAAAATCCGTAAACATTTTAAGTAATACCAAAAGTCCCTTAATATTAGGTCTACAGTGATAAAAGCATTTTCGTTTGGAATGTGGAGTTCTTTGAATATTGCTTCAGCAATTTCAAATACTTGTTACTATTTAATAACAATGATGATGATGATGATGATAATAATAATAATAAAAAGAAAATAATAATAATAATAATTATAATAATAATAATAACTAGAATGGCACTCAGTGGAGAGCATACCTCCGCCATCTCCCTGTGTCGCAGTGTTAAAGAAAGTGAGAAAAAAATTCCTGGATCCGCACCTGTATCCGGATCCGCACCCAAATTCATTGGAGTGTAGTCTTGGCCAAGGCCCATTCTTCTACCAAGTTTCGTGGAAATCCGGCCAGTAGTTTTTGTGTAATCTTGCTCACAAACCAGCCAACCAACCAACCAACAAACAAACGGACAGGGGTGAAAACATAACCTCCTTGGCGGAAGTAATAATAATAATAATAATAATAATAATAATAATAATAATAGTAATGATTACGAAGATATTCAGCATTTTCAAAAAGGCATTCGAACGTAGCAGATCACCGGAACTTTTTTTTTGTTCATAAAAAAAGGGCTTGAAAGAGATTGAACTGAATGTATTCTGAGCGTCAGGTTACAAAGACCCTATGACACTAATTCAGAGCAAAGATATATGACCAGTAATGGAACAGAAATGCGGATAGAGATGTGGAAATTGTTTTAACAACTCTTGGCGTTGAAGTGGTCTTGGCGTTTTGAAGTGGCCTTGGCGTTGAAGTGGTCTTGGAGTTGAAGTGGTCTTGGCGTTGAAATCGTCATGACGTTGAAGTGGCGTTGGCTTTGAAGTGGTTTTGGTGTTGACAATGAAATGGTCTCGGCGTAGACCTGACTTGATTGGTGAGTTTGCTGAAAGACTTGACCCAGGAAGGAAAGAAGCGTCAACAGCAATGGGAGATCCTTATACTATTTCATGTCATGAAGCCAGATGTGTAGCCTGATAGATGGAAAATAATGACGGAGAGAAACACGGAAATATCATGCGGAGAGGTAGAACAAAAGAGAAGGACAGTATGGAGAGAATGACTGGGGACAGAAGGGCCCCTTTTAGTCGCCTCTTGTAAGTAGAGATACTGAGGAAGTAAACTCCACCCCCTCCTTTCCTCAGTGGGATTGAAGAAGGTGCAGTGCCAAACTTTGACCTTGATGTGAAAAGTAAATATGTATCTGATTTACATGCGATGCACGGAAATAAAGGTTCTGAAATATATGAAAGCTGCGAAATATGCGCCCCATATGTTACGAGGTAATAAAAAAAAAAAAAAATACACTTGCGGACAGAAATATCGCTCAACTTTAGAATCGAATCAATACGGAACCCTACATTATATTCTGGAAAGACTGTTTTGTTCCTAAGGTTGCATTGCTGGATTTTCAAATCTTTACTCTTCCTCGTTATATATCGTAAGGAAGTGAATCGATTTTTATGCCCACTGTATATATAAAAAAGCAATAGCCAAGCACATTAATGTTTGTATTTTAACTTGTAAATCTTTCAGTAGCCAAGCATATTATTATTTACATTGGATTCACTTGTAAATCTTCATTAGCTGAGCACATTATTATTTACCTATATATTCACATGTAAATCTTTCAGTAACCGAGCCCATTAATATTCATCTATTGACGTGTAATTCATTCCCACTGTCTTCTTTCAGGTGGACCCAAAAGTACGTGGTGTTGGACTGCAGCACGGAGATGGCCAAGAGTCTTATCATTGGCCACGTAAGGGACGTGCATATGGGTCGACGCAACTACCACTACCTTATGTCCGGCCTTGTGAGTACCACCACCCCCACCCTCTCTCATAATCTCACTCCTGCCCCCAACCCCACTCCACCCTCCCTCATAATCCTCCACCGTCCCCGTTACCCCACTCCACCCTCCCTCATAATCCTACTCCAGCCACCAACTCCACTCCACCCTTCTTTATAGTCCTGCTCCTGCCACCAATCCCACTCCACCCACCCTTATAGTCCTACTCCCGCCCCCAATCCCACTCCACCCTCCCTTATATTCCTTCTCTCGCCACCATCACAACTCCACCCTCCCTCATAATCCTACTGCCGTCCCCTAACCCACTCCACCTTCCCTTATAATCTTATTCCCGCCCCCAACCCCACTCCACCCTCCCGTACAATCCTACTCCAGTCTCAACCCTTCTTCACCCTCCTCCCGACCCTACCATCCTCCTGACCCAACCATCCTCCTGACCTTCCCTTACATTCCAACTGCTTCCCACCGCCCAGCCTCATATTCCTACCATCCACACCTCACATTCCTTTCGTTGTTCTTGTATCTCGTCATGAGTACAGCTTCTCATCTCGCCACCCCATCTCCTTTATCATCCCAGACCTCTCTTACTCTGTGTAACCCTAGTTCTTCTTCAGCAGTGTGATTGGGGACTTGGATAATAACGTCGACTATTCTGGTTCGTGCTCAAGGAAATAATTAACATCATTCTCCTTACCTCATTATTTGCATTTATGACGCCACCCCCACTACTGCAGCTTCCCTATGTCTTCCCCTTCTCTTTGCTCGTACTCCTTAATGACTCTTATACACTGGTTAGGCGTAAATCTGTTTATCTGTTGACTCCCCTTTTATTCGTTCCCCTATCATTTATCACCTTACATTTATTTTAATCTTCCTTTCACCCCGTATCTCCATGTGCCTCATCAAGACTCGTGTTTCCAACGAACATAAATGCATCTTTTCTGTTTTGCTTCTCATTAACTATCCTTTTTTTCTCTCTTCCCACATTCACCATTTCTGTTTTACTTCACGTTTTTTCTTCACTTCTCTTTCTACTTTCACCTTTTCTGTTTAACTTCACCTATATTATGCCTTCATAATTACTCTCTCCACTTTCACCGGATATCCCGGACCTCCATCCCTCATGATGTATCACTTCACACTTGCCTTCTGGCCAGGTTATCCTCCCCACACCCATTAATGACTCTTAGACTGTCTCAGCTGTTTCTCTGTCTACACTCTCTTCATCTACCCTTATCAGTTATCACCTTATTCGTGCCTCTTGTATCATTTATCATCCCACTCCTGCCTCGTGTATTATTTATCGCCACACTCCTGCCTCATATCATTGATTACCTCACTCCTGCCTCTTATATCATTTATCACCTCACTCCTGCCTCTTATATCATTTATCACCTCACTCCTGCCTCTTATATCATTTATCACCTCACTCCTGCCTCATATCATCTATCACCTCACTCCTGCCTCTGATCACCTTACCTAAATCTCTTCACCCTTATCATTTGTTACCTCACCCCTGCCTCTTACAGTATATCGTTTATCACGTCATTCCTTACTCATATCATTTATCACCTCACTCCTGCCTATCATCACTTTACCAAAGACCTTTTCCCTTATTATTTATCACATACCCTTTTCATTTATCACCTCACTTCTTCCTTTATTATTTTTTATTTAGGTTCTTTATTTATCATTCAGTACAAGCCTCAGCACTGTGGGGAACACTGACCCTGAAGCCCAAGCAGGGAAGGGTGCATGAGAGCAAAGGAAAAAAAAAGTTGGTATCTTAGGGCATAGAAGGTATAGAAGTAATTATCATTAAAAGCACAATAATGAACAAAGACATACAGTGATACATACATAGTACAAAGTTGTTACAGTAATTATCAGTAATGAACAAAGACATACAGTGATACATACATAGTACAAAGTTGTTACAGTAATTATCAGTAATGAACAAAGACATACAGTGATACATACATAGTACAAAGTTGTTACAGTAAATAGCATTACATGTTTTGAGACCATTAAAGTGGTACATGATAAACACGTATCTCTTATCACTTTGCCCGAGTCCCCCTCTTTACCCAAATCCCGTTTTCTTCGAGTCACCAACCAACCAACCAACCATTTCTGCTACTTAGAGGTGGAAATTGGACCTTTCCTACGACACTTGTATTGTCCTTCGCTAAATATTTTCTGAACTCCTCTTCCCAAGCGGTTTATGTTATATTTTACACCTTCCATAGCCTCTTTCTCTGTCTAAGCAATTTATTTACATCTTACACTTTTCATACGTTCTCTCCCTAAGCGATTTATTTTGCGTCATAAACCCATCGTAACACCTCTCCCTTTCGTAACTCCTCTTCGTAAGCGATATAGTTTGCATCTTACATCTTTCGTAACTCCCTGAGCAATTTATTTTATATACATCTTGCGCCTTTCTTAACGGCTTTTCATAAGCGATTTATTCTATATACATCTTACACGTTTCATAACTCCCCTCGTTAAGCGATTCCTTTTACTTATTAAACCTTTCGTAGCTCCTGTTCATAAGGGATTTATTATGCATCATACATCTTACTTTTGAGTTACGTATACGGTATCTGTTCAGTATCAACACATTTTGGTTCAGTAACCCCCACAAGATGTACAGGAGACATCGTAGTGCTTGATCCTTAGTTATCAGTGTCTATCCTACATCATTTATTCATTAATTACTACACAGCCACACCCACTCCCACACCAACAGACTGAGCCATCCCGACAATACAAAATACCATCAGAAGAATTTCTAGTGAGCGCAGTTTATGAGTCACCCTGTACTACTACTACTACTACTATTACTACTACTACTACTACTACTACTACTACTACTACTACTACTACTACTACTACTACTACTACTACTACTACCACTACCACCACCACCACCAACACCACCACCACCACCACCACCACCACCACCGCTACTCCTACTCCTCCTCCTACACCTCCTCCTCCTCCTCCCAAGGATCAAGGCAGAGAATACTTTCTATGATAAAGCCTTCAGCACAAATAACCGGCTCAAATCTCTCTGCACGCAAGAGGGAGACGACTTTGTCAATCTGTGGGACCAGTTTTATGAGCAACATACTCTATTCCAGAAAGATGGTCTCCATTTGAACTCAGTAGGAGCGGCACGGCTAGGTAGACTTTTACACCATAAAGTCGCCCTCCCTCTTCAGATCAAAAAACGCAGCACGTCCAGGAACAGTAACCTTAACGTAAATAACTACAAAGTCAGATCACCAACTGTTTGGAACGGAAATAGAGTCTGCTATGTTAACGTACGTAGTCTACGTAACAAGTTTGAAGATTAAGAAGCTCTAATTTACCTAGAAAATTATGACATCGCTGGCATCACAGAGTCCTGGATTAACACATCTGACCGTGACTTTCTAGCAGAATACTCAGTAACAGGGTACAATATTTTCAGCTGTGAGCGACCACATCGAGTTGGTGGCGGTGTTTTACTATATGTGAAAACTAGTCTCCATCCCCTTGTGCTATCCAAACCCTGTATTACCAACATAGATGCCAGTTATGTTCAGCTAAGTATTAATTCACACAAAATAAATATGTCTCATCTATCGTCCTCCAGCACAGTCAACTGAGACAAATGAAAAACTTTATGATCAAATTGCGGAAATTTGTTGTCAAGAGGATAGCGTAATTTTTGGAGACTTTAATCTACCGGTAACAAAGTGGGGTGAACCACTGACGGCACACTCAGGACAAGAGCTTTATACGAATCTTCAAGAAAGCCCCCTTTCCCAACACGTAGAATACCCAACAAGAGGAAACAGTATCCTAGACATCATCTTGACTACAAATGATAACCTAGTCAACAACATTGAAATAGGACCTAAGTTTAGTTCCATTGATCATCGAATTATACAGTTTAATATTACTACTGAAAAAGTAAAAGAAACGGAGAGCAAAGTAAAGGTCCCAGATTATCGTTGAGCTAATTTCAGCAGGCTTAGAGCGCTACTTGCAACTGCAGATTGGAATCAAATGTCTGAAACCGATGACATAAACCAAGCATGGGAAATATTCACCAAAAAATTTAATGAAGTGGTAAAGTCATGTGTGCCACTACGTAACAGACGTCCAGCTGGAAATGGTAAACCAAAGTGGTGGTCCAGTGAAATTAAAAGTAACTTAATAGCCAAAAAACAGGCATACCATAAATATAAAGCTACACAAAATAATGATGATATATTACAGTACGATAATCTACGCCGCATATCGAAAAGACTTATTAAACAAAGCAAAGGAGCACTGGAGATCCACATTGCTAATACGTGCAAATCAAACCGTAAAGAATTTTACAGTTACATTAGAAAGAAAAAGGTTATGACTACATCAATAGGTCCTCTAGAAACAAACAATGGCAAACACACAGAAAATGAGGTCGAAATGGCAAACATTCTTAACGATTACTTTGCGTCTGTTTTTACAGTAGAAAACACCACCAGAAACCTACTGCTACCCACAAACCAAGCAAATAGCACAGTCCTTAGTAACTATGCTATCCATAATAACGATATCCTTTCAGCCATAAATCGTACGAACATAAACAAAACCCCTGGCCCCGATAAAATATCACCAAGAATTCTCAAAGAAACAAAACATGAGTTACTGCTGCCACTCTCTGTCTTATTCAATAAATTCTTAAGTACTGGGAAAGTTCCATGTGAATGGAAACTAGCAAATGTAACACCAATTTTCAAAAAAGGAAATGAGTCGCACCCAGGAAATTACAGACCAATCATCTTAACACCAGTGGTGTGCAAGTTAATGGAAAAAAATCATAAGAGATTAAATAGTTAATTATCTAGAAGAAAATAATATAATTAAAGACTCGCAGCATGGATTCAGACATCGTCGTTCATGCTTAACTAACTTACTGGACTTCTTCCATGATGTTTACAAATCATACGATGACTCAAGAGCAGTAGATATAATTTACCTCGACTTTCAGAAAGCATTTGACACTGTCTCTCACAAGCCTCTCATGAGAAAAATAGAAGCACATGGAATAAAAGGAAATACGCAGAAATGGTTACAGAACTGGCTTTCAGATCGAAAACAGCGAGTTGTGATAAACGGAAAGGAATCCAAATGGCGTAATGTGATCAGCGGCGTTCCCCAAGGCTCAGTACTTGGACCGATACTTTTTATTATCTATATAAATGATATTGGTGTGAGTCTAAATTGTAAAGTATCCAAATTTGCAGATGATACTAAAATAACCAGTAAAGTTACCTCAAAATTACAGTGGCAGCAGTTACAAAATGACCTTAATACTTTAGCAAGCTGGGCAGAAAAATGGCAAATGAAATTCAACACAGAAAAATGTAAAGTACTTCATATTGGAAGTAACAACGTCCATGCGAATTACAAAATGAACAATATTCAGTTATCAAGTACAGACAATGAAAAGGATCTTTGTGTGATAATATCAAATGACCTAAAACCAAGCAAGCAGTGTACTAAGGCGGTTAAAATTGCAAACAAGCTGGTGGGTTTTATTGGAAGAACTTTCGAGTTTAAATTGGAAAAAGTCATACTTGCCTTGTACAACACGCTAGTGCGCCCCCATCTTGAGTATTGTGTGCAATTCTGGTCTCCGTACTACAGAAAGGACATAGAAAAATTAGAGAATATTCAGCGAAGAATCACAAAAATGATACCACGACTCAGAAACAAACCATATGAGGAACGCCTTGAATTTAAATTATTTAGCCTAACGAAGTGCAGGTTAAGAGGGGACCTTATTGAAGTTTTCAAAATCATGAAGGGATATGACAACTTAGACATGAATAAATATTTTGATATAGACCGGTTGAGTCAAACCAGAAGTAATGGCTACAAAATTTTGGGAAAGCGATTCCAATCCCTCGAAGCAAAATACTTCTTCTTTAACAGAGTTGTAAATATCTGGAACAGATTACCCACAGATACCGTGAACCGTATCTCAATTGAGACATTCAAAAACAAATTAGACAAGTATTTGCACGAGAATCCTCAGCTGACTCTTTTTCTGTCCAAATAACTCGCTTTTATAGCTACGATACATGTAAGTTCATGCCCCTTTTGTCTACAAGACACCCCATAAACAACATACCCATACATAGTGTTGCGTCACGTTATTATACATTTTTCAATTTATTCAGTGCAAACAAAGCAATATAAGCACAGATTAGGATCTGCACAGATAACCCTGAGTTAACGGTCACTACTCTTACTTTCAACCTGTGATGGGCTGTGGATCACTGAGGGTCCCTGTTAGTCAAGCGACCACCATCGGGATTTTTTTAATGTACCAGGGGTCACTGCTTCAGGATGAAACTTGTGTACTTGTTGCATATGGGAGAGTTCCTTGTCTCAGTGGAGCGAACGGAGCTAGGGCCTGATTGACTGCTGCGTACCTTAAAAGCGCCAGGCAAGGCTGCCGCACCACCCCTAAACATCCACACTGTGCAGTCCCCTCGTGTCTACAGGACACCCCGTAAACTTAATATTGCATCACATCACGTCATTTTACGTTTTTCGATTTACCCAAAGCAAATGAGGTAATATACAGTAAGCACAGATTAGGATCTGCACAGACAACTCTGAGTTAACGGTCACTACTCTTACTTTCGACCTGTGATGGGCTGTGGATCACTGAGGGTCCCTGTTAGTCAAGTGACCACCATCGGGATTTTTTTAATGTACCAGGGGTCACTGCTTCAGGATGAAACTTGTGTACTTGTCCCACATGGGAGAGTTCCTTGTCTCAGTGGAGTGAACGGAGCTAGGGCCTGATCGACTGCTGCCTACCTAAAAAGCACTAGGCAAGGCTGCCACACCACCCCTAAACATCCACTCTGTGCATTGCACATCCACACTGTGCACTGTGCAGTCATCTTTATCTAAGACACCCGTCTTATATATTTTTCAATCTCCCCAATGCAAAGAAGGCAATATAAGCACAGATTAGGATCTGCACAGATAGCCCAGAGTAAACGGTCACTACTCTTACTTTCGACCTGTGATGGGCTGTGGATCACTGAGGGTCCCTGTTAGT
Source organism: Coenobita brevimanus (assembly GCF_032717465.1). Taxonomy (NCBI): domain Eukaryota; kingdom Metazoa; phylum Arthropoda; class Malacostraca; order Decapoda; family Coenobitidae; genus Coenobita; species Coenobita brevimanus. The sequence continues at coordinate 43,161,454 of NC_136954.1, read as the reverse complement.
CAAGTGACCACCATCGGGATTTTTTTTAATGTACCAGGGGTCACTGCTTCAGGATGAAACTTGTGTACTTGGCCTACATGGGAGAGTTCCTTGTCTCAGTGGAGCGAACGGAGCTAGGGCCTGATTGACTGCTGCCTACCTCAAAAGTGCCAGGCAAGGCTGCCGCACCACCCCTAAACATCCACACTGTGCAGTGTGTAGCTTCCACGTTATGTCCACAGACTTCCCATTAACTCAATGTACCGGTTTATAATGTCATGCCGTAACTATTAGTTTATTTGTTTACTTTCTCTTCCAGTTACTCAATCGGGTAGCTTATAGGTAAAGTATTATAGAATGTGACTTTTCCTTTCCAGTGTTTCCTATAAAATTTCCATGTCAGTTTTTCCATGCTGCATGGTGGTTTTTCTCACTTTTTCCTAGAGGGTTTGGTGGTGGGGGGAGCCTTCTTGCTTTACTATCCTTATCCTTCAGCATGTAGAGTTAGATCTTGTAGTCATAGTTTTCTCTGTAACAAGCAGCCTCGAAAGGACCATAAGGTCTGTTGCTGTTTGCATTTTTATGCAATCCTATGTAACCCTTCTCCTCCTCCTCCTCCTCCTCCTCCTCCTACTACTACTACTACTACTACTACTACTACTACTGCTACTACTACTACTACTACTACTGCTACTACTACTACTACTACTACTACTACTACTACTACTACTACTACCGGTACTACCACTGCTATTACACCAGGTTTTCACCTGTGCTTATGTCTGTTAGATAATTACAGTTCATGAGTTACATTTAAGATGGAAAGATGTGATATTCAAAACAAATCTCGGAGGAGGCGTCACGAATTTTCCGATCAACTTAACAGCGTCGTATACTTGTTTGGCTCTTTTAACACCTTTTTCTTAGCGGTTTATTTTGCCCATTTCACCTATATATTTTGTCTTACTGGTAATTGAGGTGGGGATTGGAGTTAATTAGTGAAGTGGGTAGCGAGGATACTCGGGAAATGATGGGAAAGGGTGTAGGAAGGAAGGGAGGGAAGGGGAAGAGAATGAGAGGAAGATGGAGGAGAAGGGAGGTAAGGATGGGAAAGGGAATGAAGGAAGAAGGGCAAGAGAGAGAAAGAGAGAGAGAGAGAGTGAGAGATTTTCAAATATCGACAATCGTAGTAAAAGAAAAAAAAATAACTTTCCGACAGCATCACATACATAGTCCACCGCCTTAAAAATATGCAAAGCAGATTAAAAAAGTAAAGAAAACTAAAAAAACGCGTACTGTGATACCAAGACCGAAATTAATCCCTTCTATGTGTCCAGTCTGTGAAAAAAAAGGTGATATTTGTGTTGTTGGGGAGGTAAAAATATATGATTATTGAATAAGAAAATTAATCTCAAAGCCGACTTAGTGAATTAACCATTTCGTGCATATCAGGTTTTCTTGTACTTAAACTCTCGCACGTGACAGGTTAATGAACACCCTAACTCCTCTCATTTTAAGGTCTCTACGGAGCTGAATCTGAATGTAGCAAGAATTTAAAACGTCATCGGTGTGAAGTGGTTAGAAAAACAAGTATTAATAAATTTGGTTAGTGAATGCCGCGGAGCACTCCACCTAACACTAATTAAAGGTAAATTAGAAAATAAAATACTGTGGTGGTCCTTGACAGGTCAAATAAATTAACCGTATGATTTAATTAAGATAAGCAAACTTTAATTTTGACGGCAGTAAAATACTCATTAAAAGGGCTGTCTCTATCGTATTTAAAATCAAATATTTGTCCCTCCTCTTTCAGCGCCAGGTGATGGTGGTGGTTGGGGGGGGGGGAGCGAGGGAGGAATTACTCTCCCGTCATCTTGGCTACTAAGTTATCTTCTCCGTGTAGCACCAGATGACTGTCTCCCCCGTTTCCTTGATCGTTGTCATCGTGGGGAGCTTCGGAAACGTCAAATGAGACGCTGTGTGGGGGAGTATAGCAGGGTACCTTAATGGACTCCATGGTGTGTGGAGGTTTGGTTGCTGGGTGAACGTCACATCTGAGTCTCCACTCTATTCTGTCCTCTCCCCCCCCCCACCTTAGATCACTGTCACTGCCTCAACTAATTTTGCAGGGCCCTTTTCTTCTACTGATGCTTCTTCCTTCCTTTTCTCCTTTCCTCCCTATTCCATCTTCTACTCTAAAAAGAGTGGAATTTTCCATATTCATAAAAATTTTCATCAGTAGCCTTCAGCATGTTACAGCATTAAGGATCAGGGCCTGTGCATTGTTGGTCTGGCCAATTGTGGGGACCATGGTTGTTCAGCACCACCCAGGTGTGTGGACCTGTGCATATGCGGAACTGCTACTAAGCTACAGCCGCGGATCCGTGGATGCCGTTGCTTTGTGGGTGGACTCTCGGGCATTGGCCATTGGCCCAGCATTGTGCTGGGAGCCTCTCGTCTCCCACTTGGTGTTGCTATCCCTTCCTGGACAGGGAGTGCTTGCTTGGAACTTGGACCCTGCTTGTGGAAATGGCCGAGCCTCTAGACTCCGGGTTCTGCTCACGCGATCCTTTCTTCTTCAGCAGTTATGTTGAGCCTTTTCCTTACAATCTATGATTGTGGAAATTGTCTCCAGTTCTTCCTGCCTCAGTTCTGCTGATGTTTTGACCCTGATGATGACCCTGGCTTCTCGTGATGATACGTTTCTGGCTCTTCCCGCTGTTTCCCAACCTGTACTCACCTCTTCTGTTTCTTCCCACTTCACTACGCCAGTTTCCACCTCACAGTCCCCTACTCCGACATCCCTGTCCACCTGTTCATCTTACATAGTAACTTCTGAACCTTATTTGCCTCCACCCTCTCCTCCATCTACCCTTCCTGTTCTTCGGATTCCTTGTCCCATTCTCATACTTCTTCCCTTCTCACTAACCCTGTCTTGACCATCTCTCTTTTCGGGCCCCAGACCTTGTCTCAGAATTTTAACGTCACCTCACAAATGGATGATCACTAGCTTCATCTCTCTCTCTGTTACATAAGGTAGGCACTGATGTTACATCCTCTGTGTGACCCAGTGGGTTTCATCATCTTAAAGTGTTCAGTGCAACCCTGCCAGAAGAAGTTAAATCTTTAGTTGATCCATCCGGCATTCCAAGCACAGTCTCACCAGATGCACAGTTAAATTCGTCTATACGCACTGTCAGTCTTCCCTCTTTCTTCTCCTTGGGTAATCAAAATTTTGCTTACTGTTCTGGGAATATTCGATTCATTCTTTCTACCAGCATCATCCAAAACTTTCTATACACTGTTACATCAGTCATCTTCATGGACGCCATCTATAACCAGCTAACATTGCTAAAACTGTATTTGAATCTCACAATCTTCCTTCTTCAGTTAATAGAAGTCTATTAACCACTTTCAGTCTAGTGCCATATTTGTTTATTTATTTATTTATCTTCACCATCAGAGGAAGATAAGGATCTATGAGTATTTACAGGAGCATTCATAAGTGTTTCTTTCCTTCCCAGAGTCACGCACCAGCAATGCAGTAAAAAGAGTGGTAAATTCAGTAGAAAAAAATTGTTTTGCCTTTTTTTTAATCCCAAGTATATAAATTTGAGTGCTTAAATGGAATGTAATGGGTTGTTAGATGCCACTTGGAGACTCAAAAAGAGAACTTCTGGATAAGATAGCAGACTACGAGGTGCTACCCAAAAGTTTCTGAAATTTGAAAGCAGGGCAGAAACCGCTGGTCATACAGTGTGTGGATGCTAGGTGGCGGTGCATGTACGCTTTGTTTGTTACTGTGTCAATGTGCAGGGTGGATGCATTTGCTGAATGTTTGTGTGCTTTCATCATTGCGTTTGGGTTAATTTGCAAATTTTGTGAACTATAAAATGGAGGATGTGAAAGAGCAACGTGTGTGCATCAAGTTTTGTGTGAAACTCGGGAATAGCGTGGCATAAACTCGTAAAATGGTAAAACAAGCATTTGGTGACAGTGCTTTAGGGGCTACACAAACCTATGACTGGTTTAAGCGTTTTAAAAATGGACAAACGTTAACAGATGATGGTGTACGTTTTGGCCGCCCTTCCACTAGTTCAGCTCCTGACAGTGTGGCCAGAGTTAGTGCAACCATCCTCGAAGATCGCAGCAGGACAGACCATGATGTTTGTGACATTGTTAGCAAATCGTATGGAACTTGCCAACGCATTTTGTCTGGCGATGTGAGGCAAAAGTATCCAGACAAATGGTGCACAAACAAATGGGTGTTTCACCATGACAATGCACCCATGCAGACAGGCCATGTTGTTCAGCAGTTTTTCGCATAGAAAAACATGCTGGTTCTCCCCCACCCTCTGTATTCATCAGATTTGGCCTCCCATGATTTTTTCCTCTTTCTGAAAATGAAAATCCAGCTGAAATGACTATGATTTGGAACCACTGAGGAGATCCAGGAGAAAATCGCTGACATTGCTGAACAAGCTTATGTTAAAGGACTTCTGGAATGTGTTCCGATCATGGTAGAAATACTGGGATCGATGTCTGAACGCCCAAGGATACTACTTTGAAGGGGGTGGTGGTGATTAGGGCTTGACCAAAGCTTTTTTCCTTCGGGAACTTTTGGGCAGCATCTCGTAAAATTGATGATAAAATAACTACAGTTTAAAAGCAAAATTGGATAGAGGCAGATCACCTCAATTGTAGAACTGATAGCAGATGGACAACCCAAATAAATGTTTGACAAAACAGAGATGAAGTGAGGGGAAGGGTCAGGCATAGGACAAAATGGTTACATGAAATGCAGAGATTCACTTGGATTTGATGGAACAGGCTAACAGCCAAATTATCAGAGTGGGAAATACAAGCCAGTGTATTCGCCCACGAATGTAAATTGTCTGCCATCAGTAAAAAACTACATCAGTAATCCAGGCAGTCGGAGGGATACCATTGCAGCTTCACCAAAATCGAAAAAATAAGTCGTAGAATTTCGCTGTTTACTCCTACGAAGTATCTCACTTGCATTCAGAAGCCTGAAATTGGGTATTATTTTGCTGAAGGTCGTTGAATATAAGAGGCCTTTGAAGGATTTCTAATACCTGCCCTTTAAATAGCCGTTCCCTTCATTGAGGGCATGATAGAAAATGACAATGTCAAGCCAAAAGGAGTTTTTTTTTTTTTTTATGCGAGGAAGAAGGAACCAAAGGCCATGAGCCCACAGTAACAGTTCTCTCCAAGAGAAAAACAAAATACAATATAGAGCCAAATTCAAGATCCGATCATTTTGAGATGCCTGGACACACTGCGTTTGAAAGACTGGAGATCATAGGCAGCAGGAAATACAGACATAGGGAGACAGTTCCAGAGCTGACCTGTTGCATAAATGAAAGACTGGGAGTAACGGTTAACTCTTGCATTAGAGAGTTGGACAGAAAAAGGATGAGAGTTTGCTGCCAGACGGGTGCTACGCGCCCGTCGTAGAGGTGGAGGAATGCAAGCAGACAGTTCAGAGGAGCAGTGACCATTAAAGTAGCGATAGAAAAGAGATAAAGATGCAACAGTGCGGCGAAGAGACAGAGGTTGAAGGGAGTCAGTAAGAGGAGGAGAGTTAATGAGACGAAAAGCCTTTGACTCCACCCTATTGAGAAGAGCTGTATGTGGGGAGCCACCCCACACATGAGAGTTGTACTCCACACAGGGGCGGATAAAACCTCTGTATATAGTCAACAATTGCGCAGGGGTAAAGAAAGAGCGGAGTCGGCTTAGCACACCCAATCTCTTGGAAGCAGATTTTACAAGAGATGTAATATGATCTTTCCAAGATAAGTCCCGAGTAAATGAAACCCCAAGCATGTTCAAGGATGATGCAGGATTAAGCTGAATATTATTAAACATTAGTGGGTATACCTGTGGAAGATTTTGTCGGGTTGATAGGTGTAAGAACTGAGTCTTAGATGCATTAAAGACAACCATATTATTTTTACCCCAGTCAGAGATACGAGCCAAGTCAGACATTAGGTGTGCCATAGCCTCATCCCTTGTTTGTTGAAGTAACTGTTGAGATGGGCGTTGCGGGAACCGAATGGAAAGGTGAAGGGTGGAGTCATCAGCGTATGAGTGGATATGGTTAGATGTACAGCTTAGAAGATCATTGATGAATAAAAGGAAGAGAGTTGGTGATTGGACAGAGCCCTGAGGAACACCACTGTTGATAGATGTAGGAGAAGAACGATGGCCGTCTACAACAGCGGCTATAGAACGACCAGAAAGGAAGCTAGCGATGAAGGCACAGATAGAAGGATAGAAACCGTAGGAGGGCAGTTTGGAAATTAAAGATTTATGCCAGACTCGATCGAAAGCCTTTGAGATGTCAAGTGCAATGGCAAAGCTTTCGCCAAAGTCCCGAAAGGAGGATGACCAGGAGTCTGAAAGGTAGGTGAGAAGATCGCCAGTGGAGCGTCCCTGACGGAACCCATACTGACGATCGGAAAGAAGGTTGTGATAGGAAAGATGCCTTAAAATTTTTCTATTAAGAATTGACTCGAAAACTTTTGAAATACAGGACGTTAAAGCAATTGGACGATAGTTGGAGGGTTGGGAGTGGTCACCCTTCTTTGGGACTGGCTGAATGAGAGCAAACTTCCAGCAAGAAGGAAAGGTACAAGTTGACAGACAAAGACGAAAGAGTTTGCCTAGGCAGGGTGTAAGCACAGAAGCACAGTTCTTGAGAACAACAGGAGGGACCCCATCAGGCCCATATGCCTTGTTAGTACTGAGGCCAGTGATGGCAGAAAATACATCAACTGAAGAAATTTTAATGTCAGCCATGAGGAAGTCAGAGGGGGGAAGTGATGGAGGAACAGCACCGGAATCGTCTAAGGTAGAATTGGAGGAGAAAGTCTGTGTGAAGAGATCTGCTTAATTAGTAGAAGAAATAGCTACAGAACCATCGAGTAGAAAAGAGGAGGGAAGGATGATGAGGTAAAGTTGTTAGAAAGATTTTTGGCAAGATGCCAGAAGGAGCGGGAAGAATTCGAGTTGGAGAGTTGAGAGCATTTAGTATGGATGAAATTATTTTTAGTAGAGCGAAGAACAGACTTAGCACGATTCCGGGCAGAAACGTAAAGATGATGTGATTCAGGGGTGGGTTGGCTCCGGTACCTTTTGTAGGCCCTCTCCTTGTTGCGGACAGCATTAGAACAAGCGTGATTAAACCAAGGCTTTCTTGCGTTAGTCAAAGGATATGAGAAAGGAATGTATGCTTCCATGCCCAAGAGAATAACCTCCGTAATGGGCAAGGCCCACTCAGATGGCTCACGGCCATGGAAGCAATAATCATTCCAGGGAAAATCAAAGAAGTACTGCCTGAGGGCCTCCCAGTCTGCGGCTCCAAAATGCCACAGACGACGTTTCCCTGGAGGGTCCACAGGCCGTACCGGAGTGATAGGACAGGTTAAGGTAATAAGGTTGTGATCGGAGGAGCCCAATGGAGAGAAAAGATTAACAGAGTAAGCAGAAGGATTAGTTGTGAGGAAGAGGTCAAGTATGTTGGAGCTCTCTCCAAGGCGGTCAGGGATACGGGTAGGGTGCTGTACAAGCTGCTCTAGGTCATTAAGGATAGAAAAGATGTAGGCTTGTTCACCAGGTGGATCCGTGAAAGGAGAGGAGAGCCAAAGGTGGTGGTGAACATTGAAATCTCCAAGAATGGAGATTTCAGAGAAAGGAGAAATGGATAGAATGTGTTCCATCATAGAAGTAAGATAGTCGAAGAATTTTTGATAGTCAGTAGAATTAGGGGATAAGTAAACAGCACAGATATATTTAGTCAGAGAATGACAGGAAAGCCGAAGCCAGAGTGTGGAGAATTCAGAAGAATCAAGTTCAGGAACACGAGAGCAAGATAAGTCGTTGCGTATATATACACAACAGCCACCTTTGGCTTTGAAATGAGTATAGAGAAAGTAGGAGGATACAGAAAAGGGTTTGCTGTCAGTTGCCTCAGACAGCTGAGTCTCCGTTAGAAAAAGAAGGTGAGGTTTTGAGGAGGAGAGGTGGTGCTCAACAGAGCGAAAGTTAGAGGAAAGGCCGCGAATGTTGCAGAAATGATGAAGAAGAGAGTCAGACAGTGGTTCCAGGCACCTTGAGTCGTCATCGGGAGAGGGGCAGATGGTGGGGGCATTTATGGTCCCCCCCCCCTGGGGACTCCGAGGCTTGATATAACGACGCCATTTTAGGTAAATTTTGAATAGGAAGTGTAGTGTGTACTGTGCATGTAGTTTGGTGAAGATAGTTAGAGAAATTTGTACTTGAGAGCATGCTGGCCTACTCTCTGTGTAACTGAGACACTGAAAAAGTTCAGCAAAGGGGGATGGTCAGGAACTAGTCCTGAGGGCTGATGAAACGGGAGCTCCAGCACTCCCTGTCATCAGCTTTCCATCCACCTCGGGAGTTGGGGGGTATTTCTTGCAGAATCCTCTGGCAGTCAGAGGCATACCATCGCAGCTTCGGCAAAAGTGTTGACAAGCAAGCCATATATCCCGGGATACTGTCCACGGTTTGGATAGAATTTGCCCACTTGATTTTTTGATGTTTTGGTCACACACACACACACACACACACACACACACACACACACACACACACACACACACACACACACACACACACATCTCGTTTCTTCCATTCAGCCATTAGTCAGTCCTATTTGGTAATTGAAGAGCATAATTACTGGTAGATTTTCCATATACTGGCTAAAGTCACCATGTTGTGGCTTAAGTAAAACACTGCGGCAGTAGCCTAGGTGAGCTAACAATAAGACAGTACACTCGGTAAAAAAAAGTATCGGTGCATAGAGGGTTCGATGTCTTCCGAAAATATTCACTCACGTGCTGGCTGTGTGGGAGGGTTGGTAACTTGTTATGCCTGGCTGTAGCAGGTTCAGAATGTTTGTTTATATTTTAGCGAGGGGATACCTCAGATGACGTTATATGACACCTCCCAACACCTCCCAGCACGTCGGACACAAATATTTCAGAGACCTTCGTACCGTGATCCAAAATGTTTCGTTAATGTTGTGCACCGATACTTTTTTTTTTTTACCGAGTGTACTCCATGGAATATGGGTGTAGCAGAGAGGAAAAGTTTGAATGTAATGGAGATGAGATGTCTGAGGAGTATGTGTGGAGTGACGCGTATGGATCGGGTGCGAAATGATGAAGTGCGAAGGAGAACTGGAGTTGTTCGGGAGATGGCTGGTAGAGTTGAGCAGAGGGTGTTGCAATGGTTTGGACATATGGAGAGAATGGATAATGAGCGATTGGTGAAAAAGATAATTAGATCTGATGTGAGAGGTGTAAGGCTGAGAGGAAGACCACGAATAGGATGGATGGACACTGTGAAGAGAGCGCTGGATGCGAGAGGGATGTCTGTTGAGCAAGGAAGAGTGGCTGTGCGTGACAGAAATAAATGGAGAGAAATTGTGAATAAATAAGTGATGACGCAGCCCTGAGGGGATATTCTCCCGCATTTGGTCTGATCAGCTAGTCAGGTTAGGTGCGGGTAAGGGGATGGGTCTGTTATGATGTGGCAGGGGTAAACCAGTTCTGCTGTCGGGCCCTGCTGCGGATGTCACTGATTGCATTGCCCAGTTGACCCTTGTGCGGTGTGGTGCGGTGAGGATCTGTCCGTTCTCCCCTTTGGGGCTAAGATGCAAATGAATATGTTTGAATGGATGAGTAAATGGAGAGTGAGTCGCCCTGTCTCGGCTACCTCCCTTTCCTTGGGGGAAGCAGCCTAGGTATATAGATAGATAGATAGACCGAGTGTACAGTATATAATGATAATAATAGTAATAATAATAATAATAATAATAATAATTTTTATGATGATTTTATTATTAGTATAGTAATTATAATAACTCGAGAAAGACCCCTTCGGTCGTTTGATCCGTCACCATTTCTTCATTTTTCGGAATTTGTTCGAACTAAATGTGTATGAATAAACTAGTAGCTGGTAAGGCTCGAAGAAAATGGACTTGGTTTCGTTGGCTAAGTTGCAGAAAACAAACGTATAAGGGGCAACTATAATTAATGCGCAAGGAAAATATTTATAAGACTAAAATAATATGCACAATCTGAAGCACTAGGGAGTGTTCCTGCAGAGCTTTATCGATATCAGTCCACGCGTCTAGGAGGAGTAGCTGGATAAGCCCGTATACAGACAGACTACGGTCCCTTCATGTATAAATAATAATAATGATAGTACTATTAAAAAGAAGAAGAAGAAGGATGATGGCACAAATAGTATTTCTTCCCCTCCCCGACTTCCTTCTCCTCATTCAGTCGCCGTCACAAACATAATGGTTGATTAATTAAGGGCAACAGAGGTCACCTTCATCCATTTCAGAAACTCGAGTGGCCACTTCCATAGGTAATGACGATTGTAATGAGGCGTGCGTCTGTCTGTGTACGTATGTGCATTCCTGTGTCCCTCCGCCGTTTCTCGTTTGGCCGTCCAGCTGGTGCATCTGTCCGTCTGCCCATCTATCCATACCTCTGTCCGACCCTCCGTCTGTAAGTCCGTTGCAGGCGATGGCCCCTAGTTTTGATTAGAAGAGCGATGTTTGTGTAAGTAACTGCCTATCATTAGTTTGCTTTTCACCTTTTCTTGGTGGGGGGAGGGGAGCTGGAATGAGAGAGAGAGAGAGAGAGAGAGAGAGAGAGAGAGAGAGAGAGAGAGAGAGAGAGAGAGAGAGAGAGTTGTGCTTCTGATGTCTGCTATAATAGTCTCTCCATCTTTTATCCTCTGGTGACTCCTCTTGACTTTCTTACTTCGTTCACATTTCCTTCTCCTGCTCCTGCTCCTCCTGGTTACCGTCTTCGTCATCTTGTTCATATTTCATGTCCCGTATTCTCTTTATTTCTCCTCCTCTTTCTGATCCTCGTCTCCTTCCTTTCTCTTCCATCTGTTTTCCTAATTATCTTCTTTTGCTTTTCTTTCCTCTTCCATTTTCTCGTGCTTTGTCTTTTTTTCTTCCTCATCGTTTTGCGTATTCCATTTACCAATTCATCATTCTTGTTTTTGTCTCTTTTCTCATTTTCATCCTCTATATCATGCATTTTATTACCATTCTTCTTATCTTCATTACCAGACATTTTTCTCATTATTTTCTTATATTGATTCTTAGTTCATGCTTTTTTCTTTTTTTTCAATAGCTAATTAATCTCTCTCTCTCTCTCTCTCTCTCTCTCTCCTTTTGTACGTTGAATCTCCTCCCTTCACCCCGCGTCTTTCACTTTCCTTTGTAGTGATCTTTATATCCTATTTCTCCCCGCCCTCCACTACCACTCGTTTTTTTGTATTTTTTTTTATACTCCTCCTCTTCCTCTTCTTATCTATTTGTATGCCTTTGTCTTCCTCTCTCTTTATTCCCTCACTCTCCTTCCCTCCCACTCTTCATTGTACATTTTTTTATTGTTTCCCTCTCCTCCTTCCTTCTCCTGCATTTCATTTTGTACTCCTTCGCACTCCCCTTGTAGTGCCTCATCTCATCTTACTGTACGCTCCATCTCGATCTTCTTTGTATTCCTTTGCACCATTTTCCTCCCCTCCTCCTTTGTACTCCTTTGTATTCCTCTCCTGTCAGTCCCTCTCACCACATTTTCAATTCCTTTTTATTGTTTCTCTTCCCCTCCCTGTAATCTCACATTGTATTCACTTGTACATTCATAGTCTCACTCCAGCACTGCTCGCTTCTTGTACTCCTTTGAACCCTCTTTTATCCCTTTGTACTCCTCCTCCCTCTTTCACTTTCTTTAATCATCCTGTATATTTTTCTTCCTCTCCCTCCTTCCATCCACCCTCTCTCTATTATCTTATATTACTTGGCAGCCTACTCCCCTGCCTCATATCATTTGGTGTTTTCTGTACTTTCTGTATTCCTTTGCATTCTCTCTCTCTCTCCCTCTCTCTCTCTCTCTCTCTCTCTCTCTCTGATATCCAGTTTCCTCCATCCCTATTTTTCGTTTCTGCCTCTCGCTTTCCATGTCATCTCTCTCTCTCTCTCTCTCTCTCTCTCTCTCTCTCTCTCTCTCTCTCTCTCTCTCTCTCTCTCTCTCTCTCTCTCTCTCCCTCCTCTCTCTCTCTTTCCCCTCCTCCGTTGCTCGCTCTATCCTCCCTCTCTCTCACTTTCACAGTTCTCAGTAATTCCCTTTGTCCATTATCCCTCGCATGTGCCGTTAAATAATTTTTCGTTCTCTCTCTCTCTCTCTCTCTCTCTCTCTCTCTCTCTCTCTCTCGTCATCATTTCCTTCACCTCACTAATGAACTTGGCATGTATCTCTCTCACTTTAACTCATGTGCTTCATTTTTCCATCTGTCACTCACACGTATAACCATCCACTCAGGTGATGGACGAGAGGTGGGAGCGTGACGTGAAGGAATACGGTGCCGTCAACATCACCGGGTTCCGTATAGTGGACACGTCCAGCCCCTTCGTCAGGGACTTCCTCAGGACATGGTCTACACTGGATCCAAAGCTGTTCCCGGGCGCTGGCCACGGCTATATCTCGGTGAGTACCCGCTTATTATTATTATTATTATTATTATTATTATTATTATTATTATTCCCGGGCGCTGGCCACGGCTATATCTCGGTGAGTACCCGCTTATTATTATTATTATTATTATTATTATTATTATTATTATTATTATTCCCGGGCGCTGGCCACGGCTATATCTCGGTGAGTACCCGGTTATTATTATTATTATTATTATTATTATTCCCGGGCGCTGGCCACGGCTATATCTCGGTGAGTACCCGGTTATTATTATTATTATTATTATTATTATTATTATTATTATTATTCCCGGGCGCTGGCCACGGCTATATCTCAGTGAGTACCCAGTTATTATTATTATTATTATTATTATTATTATTATTATTATTATTTCCGGGCGCTGGCGACGAATATATCTCGGGAAGTACCTAGCTGTTATTATTATTATTATTATTATTATTATTATTATTATTGCTATTCAGAGTGTCGATAATTCCTTGTAAGCTGTGGCGATGGATTGTTTTTCCACCCTGATTTAGAGTTATAGTTTTGCTGTGACAGTGGTAGGTATTGCAAGACAATGTTGTCTCATACCAGTATGGTGACGAAGGAAGGCTTCTGATATTCGGAGAGGAATGAGAAATGTGGTCAAGAAAAAATTCCTGGTGTCGATTGTCGGTGAAGTTTCTGCTCGTTATTATTATTATTATTATTATTATTATTGCTATTATTATTATTATTATTATTATTATTATTATTATTATTACTACTACTACTACTACTACTACTACTACTACTACTACCACTACTACTACTGCTACTACTACTACTATTATTATTATTATTATTATTATTATGATTATGCGTAGTAGGTTAACGTGATCATTTTGCTTTTTTGAGGGTGGCGGGTAAAAATGATTTCTAAAGAACTGCTTTGTGATTTTCAAATATTGGTTCGTAACAGTATGTACTAAGTCTCTCCGACAAGGCGAGTTTGTTTTCACCCCTGTTTGTTTGTATGTTTGCAGGATTACTTATAGACTAAGAGAGATTTGGATCAAATTTGGTGGGTAGATAACCCATGTTTGTTTGTCTGTTAGCAGGATTACTCAAAAACTAAAAGAAAGATTTGGACCAAATTTGGTGGGTATGTAGCCCATACCCCAGGGAACAGTCAGTTAACTTTGGGGGCCGATCCGGATCGTATTACAGGTTCTGGATCCGGAAAACATGTTTTGCGAAACTCTGATCAATGATGGGAAAATCTAACCCATTATGAAGAGTGGTTTGGAAATTACGTTGCCCTTGCTGGAGTGATACTTTCCACTGAGTGCCCCTCTAATTTCGAATATATTATCAGTATTGGAGGGCCGTGTAGATTTTGGAATTTTTCTTTTTCAATTGACTGGATGAGACAGATGCATGTCTGTAAGTACTGAAATAAAGTATTGTTTCTCTTGGTGAGTGAGATGTTTTGCCATCAATGTATAATCTGTTGGCAAAAATTCCTGGCTGTGTATTATTTACTGCAGTACTTACACATTAGTTTGGCCCGGATTTCGTCCTTTTGAGGATTATTTCACGTAACTCTGTGGCAGAAAAGACAATGCTACGGCTGTGCATCTTTTTTATTGCGCTTCTTTGTGACTAGCATCATATTTTACTGTTTATCTGCTGTTACAGTTCAGTATTCAAGACAGAGAAACGTCAGTCTGAGGCCAAGTTACAGTGAAAGTGTATAGCAAAATTTCCCGGCTGTTCTAGGGTTATACCGTTTGTACTTAAACCTGGCCCAGATTTTCGTCCTTTTGCAGCCTATTTCTCGTAGCATAGTGACAGAAAAAGACAAGGCTACGGCTCTACGTCCTTTTCATAGCACTTCTTCGTGACTAGGTTCGTATTCTAGTCTTAATTCATAGTTACAGATCAGCATGCAAAATGGAAAGATGGCAATTTTAGGACATGTTAGAGTAAAAAAAAAAAAGGTGTAATCGTGCATTCCAGAGTCATAGATACTAATCACCCTTGCCTCAGTCTGAAAGGTAGTCGTGACCTTACACACCAATGACATGTTGTTGATGGTTCGAAGTAATTCTAGACTGCACGAGTGTCATCGACAACTGCTGCTCGTATATTCAAACAGCCTTCGAATGACCACCTTAGCACTGAACAGCGGGCCCTGGTTACGACGTACGAGAGTTTAAGGTGAGAATATGACTTTTGACTCTGCTGTATTACAATTCAGTGTGCTTAATTAAAATAACATATACAGTAAACACGGGAATGTAGAATCAGCATCGAAGGTCATGTCGCCTCCCCTGCCTCTCTCCACAAGCTTAAAATCAATGTGGTGTGCAGCATACGGCGCTCAAGACGCTGATCTGAGGCCAGATGAGGTCAGCAATGTCGGTTGTTGCGGATTTTAATCATCAAAGTGCTTGGAGAGAATAATTGGATTGACAACAGGACTTCCGATGCCTACTTTATAATAAGAAGCCAAAAGGATGGAGTCTGTAATTACTAGATCAAGTTCAGTCCTTTGTGCCAGTGGTGAAGGGAATTGTATTATTTATTTTTGTGAGATGGAAGGGTGTATGCGGAGAAGAAAATTGAAAGCCCCCAAATAAACTAGCTTACGGAAAAATTATACCCATACTTAGAATGTGCTTATTTAGAAGGTGAAACAGCTTCGACCCGACTTGGACCCTCATCAGATAGCATGTGAAAAATGGCAGAACATGTGCATTGATACAAACGGAGTAAGAAAGAGACGAAAGGGGTGACATGTCTGAAGTGGATAGACGTTAGGGGAAGCTGTTTTATCTGCCTCTAAAATTGCTTTCCAAAAGTTGGATATAAGAATTACTACTGAACACTTCACGGCTCTTTAATAAAAAGACTAAAAGTAACATGTATAAAGTATTATGTATAATAATAGGTTAAGCTATGGTTACGTGTCAGAGCTTTGTGGTAATTGGTGCATTCCTCAGGGAGATAGATCTAAGGATTTGCTTGCCGGACTAGGCTACATTTTAGTACAAAGATACACAACCTTCTACCACATGTAACAGGTATGTAAAGTTTTCTCCTTTTGGAACTGTGAGGAACACACACACACACACACACACACACCAAAGTATGTCTTTGAGTTGAGATCTGTGAACCTCTGCCTCAAAAATGACAAGGATTTGGAGAGAGAGAGAGAGAGAGAGAGAGAGAGAGAGAGAGAGAGAGAGAGAGAGAATGAGAATTACATTAAAACTCTTGCGCCCCTCAAAGAGCTCTACTTCCAGACAGGGAGAAAAGAATTTTATAATGTCTCCTCACCTTTCTAAGATCTCCTCCTCCTCCTCCTTCTCCTCCTCCTCCTCCTCCTCCTCCTATGCCCATATCGTTTTCCTGCCTCTGTAATGACACACTCGTCTAGTCTTGTCTTGTTACCGCTCTTGTCAGGCTCTTCAGATCATAATTAAGGTGTTTAGTTCGCTTTCACTACGCCCCCTCCTCATCTTCACCTCTCCTCTACCTCCATCTTCATTATGGCTTTCTTCTGTATTTCCCACCACTAATTTTACACACACACACACACACACACACACACACACACACACACACACACACACACACACACACACACACACACACACACACTCTCTCTCTCTCTCTCTCTCTCTCTCTCTCTCTCTCTCATATCGGTCGGTTTGTCTGTGTCATTCTAACTGTCTGTTTATCTACCTATCTATCTATGTCTATCTGTCTATCTGCCTATCTATCTGTCTCAGCTTCAACCCAATCAGACCCCGAGATACAAACATGTCTTCTTTCCACCAGCCGACCCTATCCAGCCTAAGAATGGCCTCTCACCGTTTCAGCATTAACCCTTTGAAGTTAATGGATTCCCTGTGTGTATCAGTGTATACCTTGGCTCTCATGTGTTCTTTCCTGCTTGGCCTTCAGCAGTAACTTTCCCCCAAGAGTGCTGGGCTTATACTGAATAGATAAGTGTCTAAGGAAACGAATAAATAAAAATCATAACCAACATACACTTAGTCACAACCAGAACAAGATACAGGTAATCATATAGTAAAGGTTAATGTTACAGGTACTTCTATACTGTATCATCATTTCCTCTGTACCAAGCACCTGTGTTATGTATCATTATTTCCTCTGTACCAAGCACCTGTGTTATGTATCATTATTTCCTCTGTACCAAGCACCTGTGTTATGTATCATTATTTCCTCTGTACCAAGCAACTTTATTATGTATCATCATCATGTCCTCTGTACAAAGCACCCGTATTATGTATCATTTCCTCTGTACCAAGCAACTTTATTATGTATCATCATCATGTCCTCTGTACAAAGCACCCGTATTATGTATCATTTCCTCTGTACCAAGCACCTGTTTTATGTATCATCATTCCCTCTGTACCAAGCACCTGTAGTATGTAAGATATCATTTCCTCTGTATCAAACACCTTTATACTTTGTATCAAACACCTATGTACTGTATCATTTCCTGTATCAAACACCTTAATAGTAACATCATTTTTTCTGTATCAGGCACCGTTATACTGTATCATCATTTCTTCTGTATCAGGCACCGTTATACTGTATCATCATTTCTTCTGTATCAGGCACCGTTATACTGTATCATCATTTCCTCCATCAAACACCTGGATATTGTATCATTTCCAGTGTATCAAGCATCTCTATACTCATTTCTTCTCAGTCTTGGTCTCTGCTTGAGTCCACAACTCTTACTTAAACTAAAAGCCAGAATAATTCCAGTTTTCCCCTACATCTCACTCTCCCATACACAAACTTTTTCTGTATCCTCCTACTTTCTCTATACTCATTTCAAAGCCAAAGGTGGCTGTTGTGTATATATACGCAACGACTTACCTTGCACTCGTGTTCCTGAACTCGATTCTTCTGAATTCTCTACACTCTGGCTTCGGCTTTCCTGTCATTCTCCGACTAAATATATCTGTGCTGTTTACTTATCCCCTAATTCTACTGACTATGAAAAATTCTTCGACTATCTTACTTCTACGATGGAACACATTCTATCCATTTCTCCTTTCTCTGAAATCTCCATTCTAGGAGATTTCACTGTTCACCACCACCTTTGGCTCTCCCCTCCTTTCACTGATCCACCTGGTGAACAAGCCTACATCTTTTCTATCCTTAATGAGCTAGAGCAGCTTGTACAGCACCCTACCCGTATCCCAGACCACCTTGGAGAGAGCTCCAACATACTTGACCTCTTCCTTACAACTAATCCTTCTGCTTACACTGTTAATCTTTTCTCTCCGTTGGGCTTCTCTGATCACAACCTTATCACCTTAACCTGTCCTATCACTCCGGTACGGCCTGTGAACCCTCCAGGGAAATGTCGCCTGTGGCATTTTGGAGCCGTGGATTGGGAGGCCCTCAGGCAGTACTTCTTTGATTTTCCCTGGAATGACTATTGCTTCCATGGCCGGGAGCCATCTGAGTGGGCCTTGCCCATTACGGAGGTTATTCTCTCGGGCATGGAAGCACACATTCCTTTCTCATATCCTTTGACTAACGCGAGAAAGCCTTGGTTTAATCACGCTTGTTCTAATGCTGTCCGCAACAAGGAGAGGGCCTACAAAAGGTTCCAGAGCCAACTCACCCCAGAATCACATCATCTTTACGTTTCTGGCCGGAATCGTGCTAAGTCTGTTCTTCGCTCTGCTAAAAATAATTTCATCTGTACTAAATGCTCTCAATTCTCCAACTCGCAGTCTTCCTGCTCCTTCTGGCACCTTGCCAAAAACCTTTCTAACAACTTTACCTCATCATCCTTCCCTCCTCTTTTCTACTCTGATGGTTCTGTAGCTATTTCTTCTACTGATAAAGCAGATCTCTTCACACAGACTTTCTCCTCCAATTCCACCTTAGACGATTCCGTTGCTGTTCCTCCGTCACTTCCCGCCTCTGACTTCCTCATGGCTGACATTAAAGTTTCTTCAGCTGATGTATTTTCTGCCATCACAGGCCTCAATACTAACAAGGCATATGGGCCTGATGGAGTCCCTCCTGTTGTTCTCAAGAACTGTGCTTCTGTGCTTACACCTTGCTAGGCAAATTCTTTCGCCTTTGTCTGTCAACTTGTACCTTTCCGTCTTGCTGGAAGCTTGCTCTCATTCAGCCAGTCCCAAAGAAGGGTGACCACTCCCAACCCACCAACTATCGTCCAATTGCTTTAACGTCCTGTATTTCAAAAGTTTTCGAGTCAATTCTCAATAGAAAAATTGTAAGGCATCTTTCCTATCACAGCCTTCTTTCTGATCGTCAGTACAGGTTCCGTCAGGGACACTTCACTGGCGATCTTCTCATCTACCTTTCGGACTCCTGGTCATCCTCCTTTCGGGACTTTGGCGAAAGCTTTGTCATTGCACTTGACATCTCAAAGGCTTTCGATCGAGTCTGGCATAAATCTTTAATTTCCAAACTGCCCTCTTACGGTTTCTATCCTTCTATCTGTGCCTTCATCGCTAGCTTCCTTTCTGGTCGTTCTATAGCCGCTGTTGTAGACGGCCATCGTTCTTCTCCTAGATCTATCAACAGCGGTGTTCCTCAGGGCTCTGTCCTATCACCAACTCTCTTCCTTTTATTCATCAATGACCTTCTAAGCTGTACATCTAACCCTATCCACTCATATGCTGATGACTCCACCCTTCACCTTTCCATTCGGTTCCTGCAACGCCCCTCTCAGCAGTTACTTCAGCAAACAAGGGATGAAGCCATGGGACACCTAATGTCTGACTTAGCTTGTATCTCTGACTGAGGTAAAAATAATCTGGTTGTTTTTAATGCATCTAAGATTCAGTTCTTAAACCTGTCAACCCGTCAAAATCATCCACAGGTATACCCACTAATGTTTAATAATATTCAACTTAATCTTGCATCATCCTTGAACATGCTTGGGGTTTCATTTACTCGGGACTTATCTTGGAAAGATCATATTACATCTCTTGTAAAATCTGCTTCCAAGAGATTGGGTGTGCTAAGCCGACTCCGTTCTTTTTTTACCCCTGCACAATTGTTGACTCTATACAGGGGTTTTATCCGCCCCTGTGTGGAGTAGAACTCTCATGTGTGGGGAGGCTCCCCACATACAGCTCTTCTCAATAGGGTGGAGTCAAAGGCTTTTCGTCTCATTAACTCTCCTCCCCTTACTGACTCCCTTCAACCTCTGTCTCTTCGCCGCACTGTTGCATCTTTATCTCTTTTCTGTCGCTGCTTTAATGGTCACTGCTCCTCTGAACTGTCTGCTTGTATTCCTCCACCTCTACGACGTGCGCGTAGCAACCGTCTAGCAGCAAACTCTCATCCCTTTTCTGTCCAGCTCTCTAATGCAAGAGTTAACCTTTACTCCCAGTTCTTCATTTATGCAACAGGTCAACTCTGGAACTGTCTCCCTCTGTCTGTATTTCCTGCTGCCTATGATCTCCAATCTTTCAAACGCTCTCCCACTGTCTGTATTTCCTGCTGCCTATGATCTCCAATCTTTCAAACGCAGTGTGTCCAGGCATCTCGAAAAGAATGGATCTTGAATTTGGCTCTTTCTTGTATTTTGTTTTTCTCTCTGAGGGAACTCTTATTGCGGGCTCATGGCTTTGGTTCCTTCTTCCTCGCATAAAAAAATAAACTTAGCCTGATCTATTTCTTGACTCAGGTCTCACTCCCTCCTCTTCCTCACGCCCTTCAAATAATTTTTCCCCAAACAACAGCCACGTCCTTCTTTTCTCCAGCTTTCCTTTCTTCCCTCCACCTTCCTTTCTTCCTCCTTTCCATCTTTCAGGCTTATTTTTTTTTTCCTTTCACTTCTTCACCTCTTCCTGCCATCTCTTTCCCTTCATCTTTCATCAGTTCCATCTCTTCATCTCTTCCCTCCTACTCACCCTCTTCCATCACTCCAACTTGCTTTTCCTTTTCCCTTCATGTTCCTTCATATATTCTTTCCATTTCTCCGCCTTCCTTTTTTCAGTGCCTTTCATTTTTTTTCCTTTACCCCCCTCATCTTACCCCCTTTCTCCTCGCTCATTTTATTGCTTCCCTCCCTTCTTTCCTCCTCCTTTGACTTTCTCTTACTTCCTCGTCTCCTCTTTCCTTCATGCTGTATAGTCTCTCCCTCTCTCTCTTTCCCTGTCTCTCCCTCCTTCTGTTTCCTCCTTTCCCTCTTTCCTACCTCCAGTCTTTCCTACATCTTCTTTTTCCTACGTCCTCTATTTCTTCTGTCGTCCCTTCCCTACCCCATTCTCTCCTCTTTCGCACAGTTTTTTTTTTTTTTTTTTTTTTTTTAAGTCCCTGCCTCTATCTCCTCCTCTCATCTCCCTGTCTCTTTCCTACATCCTCCTCTTCCCTCTCCGTCAGCTTTTATAGGCGTTCCCTCCCTCTCCTTCTCTTTCCTTCCTTCCTTCCTTTCCCTCATTCCTACCTCCATTCCCTCTTTCCTACCTCCCGTCTTTCCTCTCTTTCTCAGTTTTTTTTTTTTGTAGTATGCCCTTCCCTCTCCTTCTCATTCCTTCCTCATTCCCTCATTTCTTTCCCTCCTTTTCCCCTCCACTCCTCTTTCCATCCTCCCTCCCTCTCCTTCTCTTTCCATCCTCCTTCCCTCTCTTCCTCACCCTGCCCCACTTCCTCACCAATATTGCCTTGAAAATTTACCACATGATGCTCACTTTCCAATATTTTATGAGTCGGTGGCTTCTCCAAGGCTTTTCCAAGGCTTACTCCACCACGCACACAGGCCAATATTCTCGTCCGTTGAGGAAGCTCCTTAACACCTCCTCCAAAGCGATTTATTTTGCTTATTACACCTTGCTATGCTCTTCTGTGATATTTAAATCATTATAATATCAACATGCTCTTCATCGATAACGTAAAAAGTATACTAACCTTCCGTGTCCAAAAATAAACCACTAAGGAAGAGTTGCTAGGGAGTCTCCTTGAGCGACGGGCCATAGAATACCACTGAAGAAAATACAGATACTTGTAAGGGCCCGGACACACTTGCCCCAGAACATTTGATCGACAAGACGAAACGAAGTACCGGGTTAGAGCTGCTTCATTATTCGAGTGTGAACATTGGAGGGACCCCTGAGCCTCGTTTCCTCTTGACGATCACACGTTCGGGGGCAAGTGTGTCCGGGCCCTTTGGCAGATACAAAGAGAAGAGCTGGTACTTGCAAATCCGAGAGAGAGAGAGAGAGAGAGAGAAATGCATACCCGACACAGAATACCATAAAAAAAAAAAATCTTTATATATAAATGGGAAGGATAGTTGTTTCACCTTACCCTGGCCTGGATTTTCGTTCTTTGTAGATTATTTCACGTAGTCCGCTGGTAAAGATAAAACTGCGATAAAACTGCGGGTCTACGTATTTTCCACAGCACTTCATCGTGACTAGCACCATATTCTAGTGTTAATCCTTCATTACAACTCAGCATTCAAGATGGAGTGATGGCAGTTTTAGGCCAAGTTAGCGTAAAATGAGTATAGTACATGTAAGACGAATGCAAGTACATATAAGGAAGTTAATCTCTTTGAGTCATCACATCATACATTACACTTAGTACATAACATACATAATGCAAGTACATGTAATGCTAAAGTACATGTTATAAAAGTGAAGCATGTTATACATAGAGTACATATTGAGACTCCCAGCCTTCTGCACTACAAGACCTGTATTCTCGTCGGTTAAGGAAGCTCCCCAACACCTCTTCCTAAGCGATTTGTTTTGCTAATTACTCTTACTGCACTCAACGGTGTCATTTAAAGCATTCCTTTGCCTCCATTTTCAGCATAAATAACATACAGATTCATATTATCCATCCGTATGCTAAACTAAATCACTATGGCAGAGATGCTAGGGAGCTTCCTTGACCGACGAGAATATTGGCCCAAGTCATTCTCAGCTCGACCGTTTGGCGTTAGTTAATAATTATTACCAGAACAGTAGTACCACTGAGGCTCTTGTAACTCATTCTCAGCTGAACAAAATAATTTAGCGTTAACAGGGAGTTGTTCCGACCATGAGAGGGTTAATGGTACCAGGATTAACGCTCAGATTAGCACTCAGTCACCTGTGACTCATTCTCAGCTCAAGAAAATTGCTTAGCTTTAACGAGGATTTAATGGGTTAATAGAGGTTACTTGTATCCCTTCCAATTCTTTGTCTCCTTTGAGGTAAGTAAGATAAATTGGAGACAGCAGAAACAACAGTGCAAAAAGCCAGTGTATTGCTTATGAGCAGAACACGGGTCTGGCCAGCCTGGTTCAGCACACTGAGATTGGCGTACAGTACTTTACATATACAGGCTGCATCGTTTACTGCCTGTTGTCTTCATTTCTTCCACCACTACTACAAGCAACTCGCAGCAACTCCTACCATAGCCACTACCACCACCTGTACCATAACCGCTACTAATGCCTCAATCACCACCATAGCCACGACCACTACCAGTATTACCATCACAGGCTATCAGTAACGAATTTCTGCGATGTCCAACCAAAATCTCGTTCTGATATGTGATGATATATATATATATATATATATATATATATATATATATATATATATATATATATATATATATATATATATATTGTTACATAGCCTATGATTTCATCATCCTTTGTGTAATTTTAACGCACAGTTGCTGCATGTTTGATCACGAGCATGTTCTGCCTCAGTCCCCCCCTTCTACCGTTATAGTAGAGTAAGTCGTTCTCTCTGTTATTCAGAGCGGGATTTTCAGCTCTTTGTCCCCATGGCTTCATTTGCGCGTCCTTCTTACAAGTTGTATCAAGCTCTCCTGGCCCCTATATAATGAGCTCAGTCTCTGCATCATTGCCACTTAGATCTGCTCCTCATTTTGTTCACATCTCTGTCCTCCCCTGTACAGATATTATTATTGTGAGTGCTCAAGAAATCTCCAAACATCTAGCAGCTGTGTGTAATTTGAGTATAAGTGTTATTGCATTTTTTCTTGTACTGTGTAGCATAGGGTTGGTTCTTGGGCCTAGTGAGGTTTTTGATTGATGTTGGGTTTTATGTCCGTCATTTTTGATAATAGTTTGTATCTGTAATAATTTATCTGGCATTCACTGAGTATTATCTGGTATCTCATTTTATCAGGGCTGACTTAGATAAATTTACTCTTGCTAATTTCGTGTTAATAGAGGCTATTGCAGTTAACCATATATTTAACCTGTTTATTTGCCATTACATTATCCTTATGAGTCCTGAATGTTTTGTTGTTAGTTTGAGCATTAAACTTTAACTTGTAATTTTACCTAACTCTTTTGTTTTGAACCTGGAACTTTACGGGACAGTAGTGACTCTTAGTATTCTCACTTAAAGTGTACGTTATCTTTCTCTGTTCTGTAACATAAATTTGGCGACCTCTTATCAGGATATTCAGGATATTATCATAAGGATATTGCTTGATATTTTGTGACTGTTACTTATTAATTATGTCTACTATTACTACACTTGATGAAGCCAAAGATTTTTAGTCAAATGTGCAAACAGTGTGTGATGTAGAAAACAGAACAAAGAATGAACTTAAGCTTGTTGCTCAACAATTGGGAATTGCTGTTCGCTCTCATCATTCTAAAGATCAAATTGTTGACATGATTAATGAAAGCTTGTTTAATGTAACTCCTCCAAATGAGCAAACGCAGATTGAATTAGCTAAGTTACAGCTAGCCCTGCAGGAGGCTAAGGCTAAGGAGGCGGAGGCTCGTGTTAATGAGGCAAATGCTCGTATTCAAGAGGCATAGGTACAGGCTCAGGCACAAATTGAACTTGCCAGGATTCAGGCAGACCATGAGTATCGCATGAAACAAGGTAGAACTGGATCATCTAGCTCTGATGATTTTGATGTGGCTAAAAATGTTAAACTTGTCCCTCCTTTTAATGAATCTGATTTAACTAAGTATTTTCAGTTGTTTGAGAGGGTAGCTACAGGTTTTAATTGGCCCAAGGAGTATTGGCCAGTACTCCTTCAAACTGTTCTCACCGGTAAAGCTCAAGTAACTTATGCATCTTTGCCTCAGGATCAATTTGATAATTATGATGTAGTTAAGAGCTTGATTCTTAAGGCCTATGAGCTTGTTCCTGAAGCCTATAGAGTAAAATTTAGGACAACTTACAAGCAAGATAAGCAATCCCATGTTGAGTATGCAAAAATCAAAGAAGATTTGTTAGAGCAGTGGTTAAATTCTAAGAATGTGGATTCTGATTTTGACAAATTTAAGCAGATGATTTTGCTGGAGGACTTCAAAAGGTGTATTAGTAAAGATGTAAGCCTATATCTTGATGAGAGAAGGATAGATAATTTGTCTGATGCTGCAGTTTTAGCTGATGAATATGTTCTCACTCACAAGAGATATTCTAAAGAAAAAGGGAAAGCTGAGAGTAAGTACGTTGCCTCTACTCTGAGTACAAGTAACAGGAAAGAGAATAAAGATGATGTTTCTCAGGAAGTAAATACCAGCTTCACCTCTAGATTTCAGAAAAGTAAATGTACTTATTGTAGTAAGCTTGGTCATACTACGGAGAAATGTTTCAGGAGACAGCGTGATGTGAACAAAAAGGAGTCTTTAAATATTCAGTCAATTGGTCTAGTGTCCACTCTTGAGAGTTCCCAGAATTCTTTAACTGAGTTAACTGAACCTGCTTTGAGGGGTAACTTAAATTCTCATGATGGAGCTCCTCTTTTGAGCAGTAACGTGGGTGACACTCTCAAGAGTTCATGTGCTAATTTCCTGTCTGATGGTTTTGTCAGTCCTCTGGACAGTAATGACAGGAAATCAGTTCAAATATATCGTGATACAGGTGCTTGCCAATCCCTTATGCTGACCAGTGTTCTAGGCTCTAATGTTAATTCCTCTGATGAAACTGTAATCTTACAAGGTGTAGGGAATAATTACTTCTCTGTCCCTCTGTGCAGAGTGAATTTAGAGTCTGGTTTTGTTAATGGTTCTGTTATGGTTGGGTTGGTTGAGACACTCCCAATGTCAGGTGTAACTTTCTTACTTAGAAATGATATTGGTGGAAGTCAAGTGTGTCCAGCTCCTCAGTTGTCTAGTGAGCCAGTGGCTGCGACCCAGGATTGTGATGTCCCTGATGTGTTCCCTGCATGTGCTGTCACTAGGGCTAAATCTAAAGTTACTGGTGATTTAGAGGATAATGATGATGATGATGTTATCCTAGCTGACACTTTTCTTGCTAATTTGGACCACTCACCAGATGAGGCAGTACCCCGTAGTGTTGATAATTTGTCTCGTCAAGAGTTGGTTGAGTTGCAGGTTGCTGACCCTGAGTTGAAAGGTCTAGCTAACTCTGCTTACAGTGAAGAAGAGTCAGCCGGTGCTTCTACTTGTTATTATGTAAAGTCAGGAGTACTTATGAGGAAGTGGAGACCCCCAACAGCATCAGCCGACTGTGAATGGGAGGTTGTACATCAAGTTGTCATCCCTCGTGTTTGTAGGCAGGATATCATTCGAGTGGCTCATGATTCCAGTTTGGCAGGACACCTTGGAGTGAGGAAGACTGTGGCACGCATTTTGAAACACTTCTACTGGCTAGGTATCTTCAGGGATGTTTCCTGGTATTGTAAGTCTTGTCACACCTGTCAAGTTGTGGGGAAGTGTAATCAGACCGAAAAGGTTGCACCTCTAGTTCCCATTCCTCCTTTTGAGGCGCCTTTCACCCGTGTGTTGGTGGATATTGTGGGCCCTCTTCCTAAGACTTCTTCAGGATTTTCTTATGTGTTGACCATGATTGATATGGCTACTCGTTATCCTGAAGCCATTCCACTTAGAAACATCTCAGCAAAGAACGTGGTTAAGGAAATGCTAGGGTTCTTCACAAAGTTTGGTCTGCCCAAGGAGGTACAGTCAGACCGAGGAAGTAATTTCATGTCAAATGTTTTCAAGCAGTCTCTGAAAGAGTTGGGCATCACCCAGATCACGTCTTCAGCTTACCATCCCCAGACCCAAGGAGCGTTGGAGAGATATCATCAAACACTCAAATCGATGCTCAAGAAATACTGTTTGGAACATCAGAAAGACTGGGATAAAGGTCTTCCATTCGTTGTGTTTGCCGCAAGAGAATCTCCAAATGAATCACTGGGCTTCTCACCTTTTGAACTACTGTTTGGCCATGAAGTAAGAGGACCCCTTAAGTTACTCAAGGAATGCTGGCTGTCGGAGGAAGATGACGTCAACCTGCTGGAGTATGTGATGAAGTTCAAAGAACGGCTGTCCACTGCTTTACAGCTGGCGAGAGAGAATTTAGGAGCTGCTCAGGAGAAGATGAAGACTTGGTATGATAAGAAGTCCAGGTTACGCCACTTTCAGCCAGGAGATCAGGTTTTGATTCTGCTACCAGTTCATGGGCAACCTCTTCAAGCCAAGTTTAGTGGCCCTTATTTCGTGGAGAAGAAACTCAGTGATGTCAACTATGTCATCGCCACACCAGATCGTAGAAAGAGCAAGCAACTATGTCACATCAACATGCTAAAGTTATATCACAGGCGGGACGAAAATAATCCAGTCTGCACTGTAGCTGTTCCACCCGAGTCTACAAGTGAAGTCCTCCCATGCAGCATGAGCCTGAGTGATAGTTTGGGGAAGAATCCTGATATCATGAATGATCTCCAGACTAAGCTTTCTCATCTACCTCCCAAGGAAAGGCAGGAGTTTTCGGCATTACTGCAGGAGTACCTGCAAGTGTTCCGTGCTACTCCAGGAAGAACCACTGTGTTGATGCATGATGTCGATGTTGGAGATGCAAAGCCAATTAAATTGCCTCCTTACCGTGTGAACCCAGTGAAAGTTCCTCTCATCCAGAAGGAGCTTGGCTACCTGTTGGACCACAAGATGATTGAGCCCTGTCAGAGCGAGTGGAGTTCTCCTGTCACTCTAGTCCCTAAGCCAGGTGGGTCACAGAGGCTTTGCATCGACTACAGACGTGTTAATCAGATAACTAAAACAGACACTTACCCTCTCCCTCGTGTGGAAGATTGCATAGACAAGATCGGAAAGGCTAGGTACATAAGTAAGTTTGATTTGTTAAAGGGATACTGGCAAGTACCTATGACTGAACGTGCTAGGGAGATCTCATGTTTTGTAACATTAGGAAAGACTTTTGCATGTTCTGTAATGCCATATACAGATTGTTTTAGAGTAATAAGAAATTTCCTTTGTAAATTTCTTTTTTTCTTTGTGGGGAGGTGTTACATAGCCTATGATTTCATCATCCTTTGTGTAATTTTAACGCACAGTTGCTGCATGTTTGATCACGAGCGTGTTCTGCCTCAGTCCCCCCTTCTACCGTTATAGTAGAGTAAGTCGTTCTCTCTGTTATTCAGAGCGGGATTTTCAGCTCTTTGTCCCCATGGCTTCATTTGCGCGTCCTTCTTACAAGTTGTATCAAGCTCTCCTGGCCCCTATATAATGAGCTCAGTCTCTGCATCATTGCCACTTAGATCTGCTCCTCATTTTGTTCACATCTCTGTCCTCCCCTGTACAGATATTATTATTGTGAGTGCTCAAGAAATCTCCAAACATCTAGCAGCTGTGTGTAATTTGAGTATAAGTGTTATTGCATTTTTTCTTGTACTGTGTAGCATAGGGTTGGTTCTTGGGCCTAGTGAGGTTTTTGATTGATGTTGGGTTTTATGTCCGTCATTTTTGATAATAGTTTGTATCTGTAATAATTTACCTGGCATTCACTGAGTATTATCTGGTATCTCATTTTATCAGGGCTGACTTAGATAAATTTACTCTTGCTAATTTCGTGTTAATAGAGGCTATTGCAGTTAACCATATATTTAACCTGTTTATTTGCCATTACATTATCCTTATGAGTCCTGAATGTTTTGTTGTTAGTTTGAGCATTAAACTTTAACTTGTAATTTTACCTAACTCTTTTGTTTTGAATCTGGAACTTTACGGGACAGTAGTGACTCTTAGTATTCTCACTTAAAGTGTACGTTATCTTTCTCTGTTCCGTAACAATATATATATATATATATATATATATATATATATATATATATATATATATATATATATATATATATATATATATATAGAGAGAGAGATAGAGAGAGAGAGAGAGAGAGAGAGAGAGAGAGAGAGAGTGTGTGTACGATGAAAAAGGAGAATAGGTGAGAGTAAGGTGAAGAAAGGAAGGAAGTAAAAAGACTGAGCGAAAGAACAGACAAGGAAAGAAGCTGGAAAACAAAAGACGAAAGAGTAAAAGCTTTGGAAGCAAAAATGGTGGTGTTGGATGGCAGTAAAAAAGAATATAAATAAAACTAAGAGAAAAATTACGAAGAAACGTCAGAGAAAGCAAATATATGCACACAAGACGAATAAGGAAGGAAGCAAGGGAAGAAAATTGAGGGAAAAAAAGACAAGGAATGTATCAGAGGATGCGATCCGGAAATGGAAATAGCAGGAAGGATAAGAGAAAAAAAGCAAATTTAAGTTTACATCTAAAATGGAGTCTTATTTTTTCGCGTCCTCTCGAAAATCGGACTCTCTCTCTCTCTCTCTCTCTCTCTCTCTCTCTCTCTCATTTGTATGTGTATAAGAGTATCTGTGTATTTGTGTATATGAATAGATAGATAGGTTGATAGATAGGTTGATAGATAGCTCCGTATGTCTTCTTTGTACCTATCTGTTTCTATCTTTATTTCTTCTGTATTTTGTCAGTCACTCAATCCGTTTATCAATCCCACCTACCACTGTCACCATCGCATCACCGTCATTATCGACGCTATCATTACTGAAGCACAAAGGCAGTCACCACAACTGCCTCCAGTATCTTACCTCTCACCATCGACCTAACCCTCACCATTGTTACCATAGCCACCAACAGCATCAACAAAGCTCCCACCATCATACTCATTACTACTTCCATCTTCACCCCAATTACTGTGATTATTAAGTCGGTATATGCCACGAAGGATCACCACCACCATCACCACCACCACCACCACCACCACCACCACCTATACCAACGAGAACAAGGCTGGCTATGGCCCCTACCATTACCATTACAACTAAACCTACCACCACAGCTACAACCATTACCATGATCCTGCCACCAGTGTTGCCTGGCCTTGTTACAGTCTCCTTTATCAGTAACACCAACGACAATTATCATAACTAATAATTCTTTCACCGTGCTTGTTATGTTTACCACTTCACCACCACCTCCACTATGGCTGCCACCTCCACTGTGGCTGCTACCTCCACTGTGGCTGCTACCTCCACCACAACTCCTACCACTCTCGTTCCACACACTTACAATAGCAGAAATGAGTACTACCACAACTCAACTACTACAACTACCACAGTCACCCATTAACCACCACTACTACCACCTTTATTCCACAACTACCACAACTACTAATCTACACACAGCCCTTCAGAATCCAAAAATATGTACCTCCCACCTACCACAATCACTGCTATCTCAGACTGCAACCATCACACCTACCACTAACAGCGAACACCCACTCCTGTCATATCTACAACTACCACTTCCTCCACAGCTACCACAGTCCTTCAACAACCACCATAACTACCACAATTACCAGCATCCCCTGCGCGACGAGACTCTCTCCCTCTCTCTCTCTCTCTCATCTCGTTGTTATTTTAAATTAAGAGGATTTCCCTTCAGACAGCAAAAACGTTCACCCTATTTTCTCATTCATTCATTCATCATCTAATCCTACATTGCTCCATGAGGAGCGTAGGAGCCCGGAGCTAGGCAGTTGGTCCCGAAATTTAAGAGGAGAGTGACCAGCCTCACTCATCCCTGAGTGGCATTACATGAGCAATCAACCCCAACCATCCCATGGATATAAACCTTCACCGGCTCAGTCCGATTGGAGCGCAATAATTACCCACTAAACCACCAGGCGCCAAAATTTGGTTATATGGTTACCACCCAGCTTAATAAATGGTTTCCTGGTATACGGGAAACCATCTGGCTTGTCACTCAGTGAAGAGTCACCCACAGGCAGAAGGAAGAGGAAAGAATGAAGGAAAGAAAGACAGAAGAGGGAGTGTAAAGTCACCCGTAGGCAGAAGGACAAGGAAAGAATGAAGTAAAGAAAGACAGAAGAGGATGGAAGGAATGAAGGATGGAGGAGAGGAAAGGGCAGACACCCGAGAGCAGCACTACATCGAGTGAGTGGATCAAGAACGTTTATTGGCAAGGAAACGTTTAAACAGATTCCTCACTTAACCTGCAAATTTTAACAGCACTGATAAAAAAAGAAGAAAGCAGAAATTTCCTATGTCTCGCATTCTCTTTGATTAATACAGCAAATTTAAGGCGACTTCCATCTTGTAACAAAGGTAGGTTTTTGTACCACATGTCCTAACTAAGATTTTTTAGATGATTATGTATTTTATTTATTTAAATATATATTTATTTTTATACTTTCAGTTTCTGTTCTCTATGATCCACAAAGAAACTTATGATCAGTTCCTTTTCGTAACAGAGATAATTTTTGTATAACCTGCTCTAGCCTAGATTATGTATTTATTCAGCAACGTTATTTTAATGTACTGTTATTTTGGATTATCCCATGTCTTCTTCCTGGAATAAAAAATTACTTACGAACGGAAAATTAACTTCCCATACCCCCAAGTCTCCCTATAACTGGAATTTTTAGTTTCGAAAGAAAAATATATCGTCCATGCAAACACAGCACTATTTTTTCTTTTTTTTTTTGTGTCCGACTCTGGGCATAGGCTTCACAGCCTGCTCTCAAGGTCCAGTAGTCCTCCTACATACCATACACCTCTCTACATGTCACCACTTCGGCGCTAACACCCACCGTCCATATTGAATACATGCTAGGGCTGTCTCATACAGGACTGGTGTATTGGTATTAGTGGAGGTACTTTTATGACATGTCGACGGGTCATCTGGTAGATCAGGAAAGTCTGCTTTTATGAAATTCAAATCCTTAAACTGTTCCCTGACCCAGCCGGGATTCGAACCTGGGTCCATCAGGACTGCAGGCCGCCTCTTTACCGATTCAGCCACCGCCTCCCCCAAATTGTTTATTATAATGTATTTATCATTAACTGTACTGTATCCCGTTTACCTTTTCTACATTGTCTCCTGTGCCTCCTCCTCCTCCTCCTCCCACCGTTTCCCTTCTCTCCTTCTTCTCACACCAAATATTAGCCTACCAAGGACCCCATCAGTCTTGACAATAATTTCCGGGTCGTACATTTGTTTCCCACCCCAGAGCCAACTTCCACAAGAGGTGAAGCCTTCCCGCCCTCTCTTAATGTCTTGTCAACTGCCTAAGATTAATGTTTTTGTGGTTCGTCGTCCCCCCCGCTCCCCTTTGTGTGTGTGTGTGTGTAAACACACACACACACACACACACACTGGTCTATATGTTTTGTCCGCA
This sequence comes from Coenobita brevimanus, assembly GCF_032717465.1. Taxonomy (NCBI): domain Eukaryota; kingdom Metazoa; phylum Arthropoda; class Malacostraca; order Decapoda; family Coenobitidae; genus Coenobita; species Coenobita brevimanus. Next base: position 43,129,418 of record NC_136954.1, on the reverse strand, counting down.
CTCCGTACAGTCGTTTTCCCTTAGTCATATATTCGTATTCTGCCGTCGTCTTTCCCGCCCTGATCTGGTATGCACCCTCACCTCGTCTCCTCCTCCCTCTCCACCTCTCTCTTTCCCTCCCTGTCCCACCCCATCCATATTCACAATTCATTCACATTATATTCATCTGCCCTGCCAGCCGCCTCCTCCTTGAATCTCCTCCTTCCTTCCTCACTGCGCTTCTCCTTCCCTTATCACACGTCACAAGTCTTCCATGCAAAGTTTCCTCTTATACACCCTTCTTGCTTCTTTGTTCCATGTTTGGACTGTGGGTATCTCATGGGTAAAATGCACATCACATACATCAGCCAATCCTTTATTGCAATATCAGGAGCGTTGGGGTCACGGGATAGGTTACTAAAGTCCATACATTAAAGGCCAGTGACCAGTCGCTCGTCCCTGAAAAGCACTATGTGAACAATAAACCCTACCATTACCATTCTTCAGACGTAACTCTTTAAGGGTCACATGCAGTTGGAGCTCCTTAGTCCACTGTTCCGTGTTTGGAAAGTTGTAAGAGCGAATCTCATCTTACGTACAACGAAGTGTGGAGGCTACGCTACCGCCGTCCAGTACTTTTAATGGTAGATGACAAACCTACTACCCCTGATGGCATTACGTAGTTGAAATACATACGTTCTGACCCTGCGTTTGTGTTCTGTATAAGTGGGTCAGCAGTTGTCTTCCTCATCTGTGGTTGCCAACTTAGGATGCGACTTTTCAACACAACGCTCAGGCTACTTTGACTCACTCTTACCATAATCAGTAACCTGGTTTCAGGTTACTGAATTGTTTAGATCATGAGAAAAGTAATGGGATGAGTATTAAAAGACTCAAGCTCATTACTTACTCTCATTTGAATAAAAATCGTCTGACGTTTGCGGAATCAGAATACGAAATACATTGCGACACAAAGATACTTGTGTCGGAATGTATTGTATGGTAAGTGACATACAATGCGGTCAGTTAAAAAAAAAAAAAAACTTTTAACAACTCCAGTACTATATCACCTAACACAAAGCGGTGTAATTCACTGAGTGAGTCATTGGAGCCTGACAGAATTGATACTGTGACATTTGCCCTCTCATGACATGTAGTATTCCACCGCCAAAAGATTTAGGTTTAAGAGAGTAAGTCAAAGAGTCCTGAGAGTATAATTGGCTGAATGTTTACATCCAGAATTCTTTTTTTCTCTCTCTCTGACAGCTGTAATAAAAAATGAAAGATGTATTAACCCCTTCACGACGGTGACATTGTATGATTTATTCATGATACCACCAGAAGATTACATTCAGTTTAACTAAGAGTTTAGTAGTGAATACGTTAGACACCAAACCCATTTGCCTCTTATATACGAAGGCTTTTTGATAAGCTTAATGTTGTGGCCTGGTGGTACCGGTAGCATTAGTGTAACAGAAATGACGTCATTGGGACAATGTGGTGTAGCTGTGAATACCTCCGTCAACGAAGCTGGAGGAGTTTTTTTTTATACTGGTATGTTTCTCTCTCTGTATCTCTCTCTCTCTCCTATATCAGCCATTACCCCTTTGATAGATTGTCACGAGGAAAGAGTAAATTATTTTTTTTTTACCCATACTCGTAGGCCACCCATGCTAATATGTAATTGGTTTAATGACACACACACACACACACACACACACACACACACACACACACACACACACACACACACACACACACACACACACACACACACACACACACACACACACACACACACACACACACACACACACACACACACACACGCACACAACACACACACACACACTCTCTCTCTCTCTCTCTCTCTCTCTCTCTCTCTCTCTCTCCCCCTTTATTATATCTTTTCCTGTCTTTCTTCGATTTCATTTACTTATTTTTTTAGCTTAACCAGCTTTGGTTATAGGCCCGTATTCTCGTTGGGTAAATGGGCTCCCTAGCATCTCTTCCTTAGCGATTTATTCTTGGATATGGCTGGTTGGTATCCTTTTGTACGTTATTTATGCAGAGTATGGCGATGTATGAAAGATTTATTTAACGCAGAATAGAACAGTACGGTGTAATAAGGAAAATAAATCGGTTAGGAAAATGAGTTAGGCAGCTTTCTTAACTGACGAGAATACAGGCCATAGACTTCAATGACTCAACAGTTCTCCTAAGCTGAGTAAAATTGTCTGGCAGCAAGAGGAGTGAAATATGATGTGGTTAATCCCCTAATGATGGAGACAGCTCCCTAGTATTACATTACAGCTTTTGTCAGAGGATTCTATTCAGCTGAGTGAAATTAGGATCCTGAGTATTTTAATCTGTCACTATCAGCTCTCTCATGGTCAGGCGAATTCGATTTTTTAAAGCTGACGCCAGACGGTTTTATTCAGCTGACGCCAGACGGTGTTTTCAGCTGACGCCAGAAGGTTTTTTTAGCTGACGTCAGACAGTTTTGTTAAGCTAACGCCAGACGGTTTTATTCATCTAACGCCAGACGGTTTTATTCAACTAACGCCAAACGGTTTTATTCAGCTGACGTCAGACGGTTTTATTCAACTAACGTCAAACGGTTTTATTCAGCTGAGAGTGAGTCAACAGGAGACCAAGTCCATACAGTCGTTCTTGTCTCAAGGTCTGTCACTGCTTTTTAGTTTTCCGCTTTCTTGCCAACATTTTCACTTTCCACCTCATTTTCTCCTCATCTCCCTTTCTTCCTGCTTTTCTTCTCATTTCCTCCTTATTCCAGCGATAATTGCTGATCTCATTCTCATTTTCCTTTATTCCTACTACTATTACTGTTCACATTTAGCTTTATATCTACACTTTCTGGTCTCATCTCTAATTGTTCTCACTGCTGTTACCGGTCCTTTCATTAACTTTCCACTTTTGCACAGTCCACACTGATGTACCTACCTTCTGGTCATGATGATGATGGTGATGATGATGATGATGTTGATGATGATGATGATGGTGAGACTTGGGAACGACTGGAGGAGGAGGAGGAGGAGGAAGAAGAGAAAGAGGAAGAGGAGGATTACTAGGAGAGATAAGAAGTAGTGTAACAGTAGGAAGCAGATGATCAAGAAAAATGAAGTTAATGTAAGAGGAGAGGAGGAGGGATGAAACGAGGAAATGAGAAGAATGTGTAGAAGAGGGCAAAGATGGAGAAAATGGAGGAAAATGACGAGGGGGAGAAGAAAGTGCGGATATGAAGAGGGGAGGAGAATAGAGAAGAAAATTGCACAGAAATGAGGACAGAAATGGGAGAAACAAGAGGAAGAGGGAAAGATGAGAAGAAAACAGAGGAAGTGGGGAAAGATGAAGAGAAGAAACAGTAAGAAGTACGAGTATAAGATGAAGACAAAGAGGAGAGAGAGAGAGAGGATAAAGATGAAAAGAAGAGGGAAAATGAAAAGATGATTAATTATGAAAATGAGAAAGATGAGAGGCTTGAAGGAAGGGAAAGATTAAAAAAACAAAGAGCAAGGGGAGAGAGACGAAGAAAAGAGGGAGATGGAGAATGAAAAGAAAGTTGATGATGAAAATGGGAAAGATGAGGGAAGAGGGAAAGACGAAGATAATGAAGAAAGATGAAGTGAAAGAACAACTGGAGGAAATGGACTGGAGAATAATAGAAAAGATATAATGAAAGGAGGGGAAAGATGAAAAGAAAGGAGGTGAAAGATGAAGAGAGAGGAGGGGAAAGATGAAGAGAAAGGAGGGGAAAGATGAAAAGAAAGGTGACGAAAGAAGAAGTAAAAGAAGAGACCGATCATGGAAGAGAGGAAATACAGAGAAAGGAGATAGGTGAAGATAAAGATAAAGATGAAGACTGGTAAGTAGGGTGATAGGCCCATTTGGTCTTAAGGAGCCTCTGGCCTATATCACTGGAACACAGGCCTGGGGGAGGAGGGGGGAAGGAAGTAGAGAAGGAACGAACGAACAAACGAAGGAGATAATAATACCATATCAAGAGGGAGAAACGAGAGGGAAGAGAAATCAGCGGGACTGAGGGAAATGTGAGGGAAGGATGATGAAGAAAGATAATCCAACAGGAAGAGGGTGTAATATGTGGACTGAAATTTTTACGTATAAAAAAGAAAAAATCTAGAGGTCCTTTTACATAGAAAGAAGGTAAGGCATTAGATAGAGATAACTTAGATATGATAGAATAAAAGATATGCATGTACAGACATCGGACGTTTTATATACCGTATACTAACCTTTCTATCAACAGTATATGCCATTTTTTTCAGTCTGACACACACTTTTAGTTGGATAGGCCTTGAAGGACTCCTTTAGTGCGAGAAGTCTTTTTTAAGTTGAACTTAGTCGCTTAGAAGTAGGAAAAATAAAATGAAATAGGTACGTACTGGATGCGAAGGGATTATCGAAAAACAAAAAACTTGTTAATAGAAACCCAGAGTCAGTTTTCCTTTTCTGTTCGCCATTCTGCTTCAAATGCTTAAAATATACGTGTCAGTGTATTATTTTTTTTTGTAATTAATGAGAGAAATAATTAAGAGCAGGATTTTTTTATATATATAAATTGATATCTTCTCATTTCCCTGAGTGGCAGCAGCATAATTGGCATTAAAAAAACACTATCATTCTGGATATAATTTTAATTCTGAAAAAGTATAATTACGTTTTTATTTATACTTTGAAGGTTAATGATATCTTAAAGCATCGACATCTAATGTTTGTAGGGTTCAGTACCCTGGAAGGTTATGGGTATTATGATTGTAATTTTAATTTCTGCGGTTCCAAAAATCTTCAGTATTCAGTTACATCTAAAGCCAGGTGATTTTATTCGTTAGAGTGACCCAAAGGAGCTAGAGAGTTGATACGTGACTTTAAGCCTTTCGTGACAGGGCAGTGCTTAAACTGTCATCTCTTAATGTTGAACCCTGAGCTGTAACAAGAGGTTAGCTCTAGAATATGGTACTAGTAACGATGAAGTTCCATGACAGGGATGTAGAGCCGCAGCATTGTTCTTTTCCGCCACTTAGGTACGCGAAAGAAGCTGCAAAATAACGAAAGTCTGGGCCAACTTAAAGTGAATGAGCTATATTCTTCTGTTTCAGCCAACGCCATACTGTTTTATTCAGCTAGAGATGCCTCACAGGAACCCGAGAGTGTTAATACTGTCATCATTAACCCTTTCTTGGTGTGAATAGCTCTAGCACTGTTCCATGACACAGATATGCCCTTGGAGAATGCTTCAGCATGGTGTCTCTCCTAATACTACCTTGTGTCCTGAACCCGAAAATGTTAATTCTGTCACCATTAACCCGTTCAAGGTGGGAGCAGCTCTTAATTTTTCAAGTAAAGATAGTCACAGGGTGTGAGACATATAAGTATTTTAAAGATGTGTGATATACTCGTAACGTCACTTAATAATTCGTAACCATTAGACTAAGGTTTTCATGCAAAGCAATTTTTAGGTGTATGCAGGTGAATCATTAACATTAGTTACGGAGTGAAAGACTGAATGCCGATTACCTAGTGCAGTTGAGAAATGAATAGAAATGTTTGTCGCCTGTGTCTGTCTGTCTGTCTGTCTTTCTATCTATTTGTCTGTCTGTCTGTCTGTCTGCCTCAGTCTGTCTGTCTGTCTGTCTGCCTCAGTCTGTTAGTCTGTCAGTCTCTATGTAGGTATGTACTTGTCTATATGTTTGTCAGGACCAACTTGCCTAGCCCCGGGCTCCTACGCTCCTCATGGGGCAACGTAGGATTGGATGATGGATGGATGGATGGATGGATGGATGTGTATCTGTCTTATCAAACCATTACCAAATGACGTAACGAATTTTAATCAATGTAGGAATGTCCACTCCCTTCCTCGTCTCCTCAACTTTTCTCTTGTTACCTTTCCTCTCTTCACCATTCCTCTGTTCTCCTTTCGTCTCTCAAAACACCTCCCACTCCAACGCCTTCCTCTCGTATCCTCCAGGTGCAAAAAAAAAAAAGGGGGGGGGGGAATGGCCTCGACCACCTAATACGCAAATGGACTCCCGCGACTCTGCTCTTTAGGTAAAATTACTTGGTTTACTACACCCACCAGGCAACCGGAGCCTCGTATTTCTGTGTGTGTGTGTGTGTGTGTGTGTGTGTGTGTGTGTGTGTGTCTTTCATTACTGGGTGGGATATATATTGCAGGCTTTCCTCGCTAGAAGAGTTATATCACAGGTGGCAATGCATGCGTCGTAACATTATCTTCTTAGCGAATTATTTTTCACTTTACGCCTTGGTATTCTCATCTGTGCTGTTTATATTTGTTCTGTAGTTTACCCCACTAATATGCAGTATGATGAAATAAAAGGTGCAAAATGGAAAATAAGTCGCGGAGGAAGAATTGTTACGGAGTCTTCTGTGCCGCCTTAACATAGAATGTTGTAATGTATGTCAGCTTATATCATACATTTCCCACAGTAAATTTCCTTCAGTTTTGTTCTTTAGATGTGATTATTATTATTATTATTATTATTATTATTATTATTACTACTACTACTACTATTATTATTATTATTATTATTGTTATTAATATTATTATTAATATTATTATTATTATTATTATTATTATTATTATTATTGATATTATCCATTATTATTATTATTTTTATTATTATTTTTATCATTTTCACATTAATATTATTATTATTATTATTTTTTTTTTTAATTCTCAGTATCACCAAACAGCTGGGTACTCTTATCCTAATTTCTCACTTCATTTCATTACTGGCTGTGGGATGTACACCCGCGAACCAAAGTTTCGGTACCCCCCTCGATGAAAGGAAGTGGAAGTCAGGGTTAGAGAGAGGGCAGGTGAACGGACAACCGTGAGTGGTACTTTGGAACTGAGCTACGAGGCGAATAGTGAGAAACCTAATGCCACTGGATTCGAAACATTTCCATGCTATTCACCTGCAAAACATTATGCGTTGGTAACATACATACTGTAACATATAACATAGACTACTGTGTTATCATGGTGTCCTGTGATACTGACCCATCTGTTTCGGATCCTCATCACACAAATAAAGCACCGAGCCAGTTGTATATAAGTTGCAACTTGTCATTATCACTGCAGTCATAATTTTTGTGAATGTTATCCCTGGATTGTCTATAGCTATAATATAGAATGACTGTGAATTTAATGTTGATTTTCACAGTAGTTCTACGGATGGTTATATATGTGGCAATTATTTTATGTGGACGACTAAACCACATTGTGATGGACAGCGGAGAGATTCTCCAAAAATTAACTATAACCAGATGAAATTAGATGCAAACAACACAAAATATTATGAGACAACGAAGACACAGCTGTGGTATCCTGCTCCGCCTTGTTATCAAGGCCTTAACTGGGGCTTCACCTCATACGTGCATTATTTTCCTTCAGTCTCTGCCTCTTTTATTACTCTTACTTCCCGGTATCCTCTTACTGCGAGTCGTCATATTCCTTGGAGGGTTTCTTGTCGTCCGGTCCTATAACCCGTACTGTATTACATTATTCCTCGCATCATCACTCCCAGACAAACAACGTTAGCCCAAGACTGCTGAATCTGTTAATACCATTATTGCCACTGCCGCTACTACTGTAATCCTCCTTTTCCTATTGTGTCTAATTTCCCTCACAGTACTACTACTGCTGCTCCTATTACTACTCCACTATAAATCTGTATAATAATAAATATAATTGTCCTTATGTCTGTGTATCTGTTAATCATAATTATTGTCCCTGTCCCACCGTCGACAACTCGTCACTGACCCGGCACAGCTACTCCAGTTCCCACCCACCATGGATTCTACTCCTCCTCCATTCCGACACCACATTACCCTTGACCTCACCCTTGGGCCAGAAGGCCTGTTGTTCACCCTTTACCGGTGAATATACGTGGCATGCATTAATAATAAAAAAGAAGGCATTTGAGAGCTAAACGGTAATCGCCCTCTAAAGTATTCTGTTTGCCAAGACCAAACTTTAGGCCATATTTTGATACCATGAAGGTTTTATGTTGATAGCTCAAGCCATTTATGAGATTTAATGGTGCTAAAGGCAGGCAATAAAAGCTAGTTGACCTTTAGCAGTTAGTTTTGGGACCTTGACTCTGACCCCGAGTTGCCATTTTCGAACTTCTCCAAGATTTTGGCCATATCTTGATACGCTGAAGGCTTCATGTTGATAGCTCAAGCAGTTCATGAGATATAATAGGAACACACACACACACACACACACACACACACACACACACACACACACACACACACACACACACACACACACACACACACACACACACACACACACACAGATTCAGTTAAAAACATGATCGCTCAGCCTTCTAAAGGTATGACGATAATAATATAATAATAACAACAACATCGTAGATGTGTACTGTAGTGTTCCTAACATTACACTTAATAACTGCAGACCCAAACGTGCTTATATTACGGAGCACTGATATATTAACGACAAAGCCGACCACAGACCGTTCTTATTATTACCATTGCACCTATCCTATAGCACTTCACCATGGTAATACAACCCACTGTAGTCCTCTGTGAGATCGCTACACGTGTTTGGGAAAAATAACAGTGCACAACATGCCTACAAACCACTAAAATAAGCATATGATGTTTCCCTGACATCCATCAAATAGCCTAGAAGTTAGTGGACAAACAAACAAACGACTGGACACAGACGGACAGAAGCAGAATGTCTCGCATCGGTATGTAACGACCTGAAAAAACTCTTGTGATCCTGCATTGCAGGTGTCATCACAGTAATAATAATAATAATAATAATAATAATAATAATAATAATAATAATTAATCACATGTTATTAGGCACGATACTGAGAAGGACACACACTGGAATAGCATGTGTCGACGCAATGCAGAATCTGTTTGCCACGACAGAAAGTTGGGTTGCGGTCAAACATTAATTTAGTATTACTATAACCCTACCACTACAGCATATTATGGCACTGGTTGGTTTTATATGTCACAGCTGTTTTCACTTGTTTTATCAGGGAGATTATGATGTTTGTCCTCCTCTGTATCATGGATATTAACATGTGATTACTACTACTACTACTACTACTGGTACTACTACTACTATTACTACTACTACTGGTACTACTACTATTACTACTACTGGTACTACTACTATTACTACTACTGCAACTACCACTACTACGATTATTATTATTATTATTATTATTATTATTATAACTATGATGACACCTACAAAGCAGGATCGTAATAGTTTTGTCAGGTTGTCTTATACCGATGCGAGACATTCGGCCTCAGTCTATGTCCAGCCGTGTGTTTGTTTGTCCGCTAACTTCTAGGCAATTTAATGGATGTCAGTGAAACGTCACAGGTGTATTTTAATGGGTTGTAGGCATATTGTGCGCTGTTATTTTTCCCAAACATGTGTAGTGATCCCACAAAGGACTTCAGTGGGTTGTATTACCATGGTGAAGTGCTGCAGGTAAGGTCCAGTGGCAATGATAGGAGCGATCTGTGGTCGGTTCTGTGGTTAATATATCAGAGCTCCGTCATATAGGCACGTTTTGGGTTTGCAACTTTTATAATTATGTAATGTTCGGAATACTGCAGATGTATGTTGTTGCTGTCAATTTTATAATTATTCTTATTAATGCATGCCACGTATATTCACCGGTAAAAGGTGAACAACAGACCTGGTGGCCCAAGAAGGAGGTGAGGGGTAAAATAGTTCGGAGTGGGGGAGGAATAGAGCCCATGGCGGGTGGGAGAGAGGGGGGTGGGGTGCAACTGGGGTAGCGGTGCGGGTTAAGTGACGAGTTGTCGACGGTGGGACAGGGACAATATGATTAACGGATACACAGACATAAGGACAATCATATATATTATTTTACAGATTTATAGTGGAGTAGTAATAGGACTAGCAGTTGTAGTACTGTGAGGGGAATTGCAGTAGACACAATGGGGAAAGGGGGAATAGTAGTGGCAGTGGCAATAATGGTATTAACAGATTCAGCAGTCTTGTGCTAACGTTGTTTGTCTGGGAGTGATGATGCGAGGAATAATGTAATACAGTACGGGGTATAGGACCGGACGACAAGAAACCCTCCAAGGAATATGACGACTCGCAGTAAGAGGATACCGGGAAGTAAGAGTAATAAAAGAGGCAGAGACTGAAGGAAAATAATGCACGTATGAGGTGAAGCCCCAGTTAAGGCCTTGATAACAAGGCGGAGCAGGATACCACAGCTGTGTCTTCGTTGTCTCATAATATTTTGTGTTGTTTGCATCTAATTTCATCTGGTTATAGTTAATTTTTGGAGAATCTCTCCGCTGTCCATCACAATGTGGTTTAGTCGTCCACATAAAATAATTGCCACATATATAACCATCCGTAGAACTACTGTGAAAATCAACATTAAATTCACAGTCATTCTATATTATAGCTATAGACAATCCAGGGATAACATTCACAAAAATTATGACTGCAGTGATAATGACAAGTTGCAACTTATATACAACTGGCTCGGTGCTTTATTTGTGTGATGAGGATCCGAAACAGATGGGTCAGTATCACAGGACACCATGATAACACAGTAGTCTATGTTATATGTTACAGTATGTATGTTACCAACACATAATGTTTTGCAGGTGAATAGCATAGAAATGTTTCGAATCCAGTGTCATTAGGTTTCTCACTATTCGCCTCGTAGCTCAGTTCCAAAGTACCACTCACGGTTGTCCGTTCACCTGCCCTCTCTCTAACCCTGACTTCCACTTCCTTCCATCGAGGGGGGTACCGAAACTTTGGTTCGCGGGTGTACCTTTCTCTGACGTCCGGTGGTGTGGTGGCTGGAACACGCCAGTCGGAGTTACGGCCTTGTGTAGGTTCCATCCCCATGAGATAATAGGAAGTATTTCGACCACGTATTGTAATTAAGGGACACATACCTTTACCTGTACAACCTTGAAAAAAAATCGCCTCCCTGACAACACTGTCTTGCCTTCCACATTTCTCATTCCTCCCCAGCACAACAGAGCGTATCCTTCCTCGCCACATTGCTCATTCCTCCCCACAACAACAGACAGAGAGTATCCTTCCTCTTTATATTTCTCATTCCTCCCCATTACAACAGAGAGTATCCCTCCTCCCCATTTTCTCATTCCTCCCCAACACGACGGAGAGTATCCCTCCTCCCCATATATCTCATTCCTCCCCAACACAACAGAGAGTATCCTTCCTCCTCATATTTCTCATTCCTCCCCAACACGACAGACAGTATCCTTCCTCCTCATATTTCTCATTCCTCCCCAACACGACAGACAGTATCCTTCCTCCTCATATTTCTCATTCCTCCCCAACACAACAGAGAGTATCCTTCCTCCTCATATTTCTCATTCCTCCCCAACACGACAGACAGTATCCTTCCTCCTCATATTTCTCATTCCTCCCCAATACGACAGAGAGTATCCTTCCTCCTTATACTTCTCATTCCTCCCCAACACGACAGAGAGTATCCTTCCTCCCTACACTCCCTTGTTGTGTGCTTCAGTTGCGATCACATACAAATAGTTCCTGTACCACCTTCCATTGCCCCAGCACGTGGAGTAACGTCGACGAAAATTTGCGCTTGGTTGCGCACTGTATTTCCTTCTGTCTATGACCTCCAATCTTTTATACGCAACTTGTAAAGGCATCCGGATGTGAACAGATTCTCTCTCTCTCTCTCTCTCTCTCTCTCTCTCTCTCTCTCTCTCTCTCTCTCTCTCTCTCTCTCGTCTCCTTAGAGAGAACAATCACGCAGGCTTCTACCATTTTGTTCCTTCTTACTTGCAGTAAATAATAATAATAATAATAATAATAATAATAACTAGAATTCTGACATTGCTAAAACAATATTCAAAGAACTCCACATTCCAAATGAAAATACTTTTGTTGTCGTAGATCTAATAGTAAGGGACTTTTGGTATGACTCAAACAAATTTTATACGGATTTTGACCTGTGACCTTCAGATCAAGGTCATGGTAGTTCATACTATGCAAATCATGTTCACTCATGACCCACTACATTTCCACCGAGTTTGGCCAAAATCGGCCAAATACTTACCGATTCAGCACTTTCAGGCAACAGGCGGCCATTTTGATTTTCCTCAGTATCTCTAAAGTATTTGTTGGATCTCAGTATCAGTACCCAGGTACACTAGTATATGTTGACGACTACATACTGGAACATTTGCAAACCAATCGATTCAGTAGTTTTTGCTCCGTTGGAGAGCAAAAAATGAAACAATAACATAGAGGGCGCTAGTGCGGCGCTAGTGCTAGGGAAAAAAATGTGCCAAAGAAGCCTGCAGCCAAGATACATCGCTCATGAGAATCTCAGGTCTCTGTTTCGAACGGTCTGGAATGCCAGCCTTCTAGATGCCCTCCACCTCCACCCCCAAAGGTAATATTAATAATAAATGATATCTGCAGTATCAGTGAGAACTCCATAGAATGTGGAGTTCTTAATAATAATAATAATAATAATAATAATAATAATGATGATGATGATGGTGATGAAGATGATGATGATAATGATACGGTGCCCTAGGCTGAGGACCCTGTACCTTGGGGGAAATAAACTAAGGTAGCGATACTTTCCCCGTATCTAGTACAGTATTGCTGTTGTATTATTATTATTATTGTTGTGTGTGTGTGTGTGTGTGTGTGTGTGTGTGTGTCTTTTCTTTCCCCCGCGTCTACGTATATTGTCTCCTCTCTCTTCCCTCGTCATTCTTTCTTTCTTTCTTCTCATTTTTAGCACCTCTGCTTTCATAATGACCTCATTAGCGCAGCTTTCTTTCTCACTCGCAATTTTTCCTACCTTTATTTTTCCTTTCTTCAATTAACACTGACTTCTTAATTTATACCTCCGCCCTCATATCCCCCTCCTCGTCTTCCCTCCTACCCCTCGCATCTCACTCTCCTTTCCTTCCCAACGTCTTCCTCCTCCTTTTCCCCCCTCCCTTTCTCCTCCTCTTCTCCCTATCTCCATCCCGTCTTCTTCCCATCCTCCTGTCCCCCTTTTTCACTCTTCCTCACTCTCCCCTTTCCCTCCCTCCCCTCTATCCCCTTTCGCCTCCTGCCCCTCCCAATTCCTACTCCTCTTCCCTCATCTTCCATCCCTTACACACACACACACACACACACACACACACACACGACAGTAAAGACCTAAAGAATAACATCCAATCAGTCTTCTCCCTGTCGTGTACAAGTTTCTTCACAAAAATCCTAAAGCAAATCATATAACCCCTACACGTGATGCACACCAGCCAAGAGAACAGGCCGGACCTCGTAGTCGTTATTAGAGTATGTAAGAATGTAAGTAAGTCAGAAAGTATTTATTGACCACAGTATCCAGTTACACATACAAGATTTCAAGCAACAATAAACATTAACATGATAATCAGCACACCAGATAATAGCAAACATTTATGGTCCACAAAACAAGCGAAGTAGTAAAGGGTTGATCAGTGCACCTGTATAGACAAGAGGCCATAGTCGTGTTATTAGTAAAGTGATACAGAAAACTTCAGAATATAGGTAAGCACTGAGCATGGCATTTAGTGCATATGAAAAAATATTTGGTTCAGTTGGATCAGATGCAGTTATGAGAGCAGTTCGATTATGAGACGTGGAAGAAACTTAGGTTAAAATACTAGATGAGATGATATTTATGATGACAGTACCGCCATCATAAATCCCCGTAAGAATAGTTAGCGGAAAAGAAATGGGTGTTAAACCAGGAGAGAGAATTTCACACAAGATTTTTTACAGCATTCCTGGACAACATTTCAGTTTTTTGGATTGGAATTAAAACGGAAGTAATGCTGAGGTTGAGCAGTTGAACAATATTTGCAGATGACCTAGTTGTGTGTGTGTGTGTGTGTGTGTGTGTGTGTGTGTGTGTGTGTGTGTGTGTGTGTGTGAATCAGGGAAACAACCACAAGAAATGGTAGCTGATTGAAAGAGGGAAGGTCTGAAGGCAGGCTTGAAAATGATTATGAAGACACAAGTAGTGTTCATCGGATACGTTCAGATCCTCCCGGTAATAGCAGGAGATGAACTATAATATGTTAAAGAATGCAAACTATGAAATTAGTGAAAGCAGTTCAAGCAGAGCCAGTTCATTACATTGCAAACGAACGAAGAAAATGAATGGGATGGAGATCTTTTGGTAAACTAAGTATCTGTATTAAGTGTAAGCCATTGCCGTTATGTCAAAAGACAGTATGCCTTATTTGTTGTAACTTATTAATCAGAAACGTGGAGTCTGACAAAATCCACAGAACCCAAAACTTAGGAGTGCTCAGAAAGGGATGAAAAGGATTGTGTTTGGTGTTACATGGAGAGATAAGAGAGAAACCTTCCTGGACACGAAAACGAAGCAGTCAAGAGATATATCCATCCATCCTTCCATCTATCCATCCATCCCTTTCTACCCAATCAGTAGCGATGGGTCCTAGGGCTATTGTACTCGTTCCTGACATTTAGTGGAAGGATATTTAACCTCATTCACACCTGAGTGGCATTAAGTGATCAGTAACACCAGCCACCCCTCAGATGTTAACCCCTGTAGTCCCCAGCCGCTCGGAGTGCCTTAACCCACTAGGCAACCATGCGTCGTTTGGTCCTGCGGTTACCACCCAGCGTAGTAAGTAGTTTCTTGGGTTGCACTAAATCATTTGTCATGTCACTCAGTGTGGAGTCACCTGAAGGCAGCATAACATCGAAAGAGTGAATGGTGAGCTCTCTGACCTACAACTAGTCACGGAAATAAAAAAGTCTATATGGATGTAGACATGTGACGTCCTTCGCAGAGCACGTATCGGATGGACGACCCGAGATGGAGAGGAAGAGGCCGGCAGAGAACAAGATAGCGTTATGTAACTGAGATACGCTAAGACAGTGGAACAGGATAACAGTCTATCTTGCAGGGGACAGAACCAGGGTGATGATGACGATGATGATGATGGTGATGGTCTGAGTGTATAGGTGAAAGAGAGAGGGAGGAGAAAATTGGTGGAGTGAGGGAGAGGCGAGGAAAGGAAGGAGAGTTGGAGGAAGGAAGGGAGAGAGCGAAGGATAGGAATGAGAAGAATGTAGAGGGAGGTAGTGAGGGCTGGAGAGGGAAAGGGGAGAGGACAGAGAGAGAAGGAGGGAAAATGGTAAAGGGAGAAGGGGAGGAGGGAGAAAGAAAAAAAAAGACTAGATACAGGAGATAAGAGAGAGAAATAGTTCAGAGAAAGGGAGAGAGGACAGTAAGAACGAAGGAGGAAGATTAAAGGAGAATGAAGAAAGAAGAGGGAAAAGTGAAGAGTGAGAGAGAGGAGGGAAAAAGTGGAGATATGAAGGGAAAAGTGGAGAGCGGGAGGAGAGCAAGACTTATGGATGGAGGAAGGAAAAGGAAGACTGAGTAATGGAAGAAATTGTGAAGGAAGAATGAAAGGAAAGGGAAGAGGGGGAAAGAGGAAAGAAGCAAGAAAAATGCCGGAAAATCTGAGCGAGAGAAGGAAAAGCGAGGTGGGAGGAGGAGAATTATCTGTTGAGCCGAATCTTTCTCATTCTCGGTCTTCCTCTCCTTCGTCATCAGATGCTGGTCGTGGAAGGCTGGCCAGAATCAGAGTTGACAGCCCCATCTTTCACGAGAGAGAGAGAGAGAGAGAGAGAGAGAGAGAGAGAGAGAGAGAGAGAGAGAGAGAGAGAGAGAGATTAAACAGTTTTGATGGATGGAGAAGGAGTTGGAGGAAAGATGAGATACCTTGTCTTCTCCACTTAAGTTTTTCGTTGGGGAGATGGAGGGGAGGGAGAGGAGAGACGGAGGAAAGGAAAGCAATGGGAAATAGGATAAAAGAGGTTAGATGATAATGGGAATAGAGAAAGACGAGACGAGACGAGACGAGGCGAGGCGAGCCGAGCCGAGCCGAGACGGAAAGTGAAAGGACAAGTGGGGACTGAGTTGATGAGGACACTTTGCCTTGGTTGAGACTGACGAACTGAGATCTTTGAAGTACTGTCGAGTGGAAGGGCGTCTTCCACCTTGAAGATGAAGTGGAAGGTGGAGGTGGAAGTGGAGGATGGGATGTGGACGAAAATGGATAGCAGGACTGGGGAGTGAATGATGATGTATGAGAGTTGAGGCCTTAAAGAAAATGTGATGAGGCTGAGAATGATGATGATGATGATGGTGGTGATGGGATAAAAATTATTCCTATAAGAAGATGGAGAAGGAAGGAAGGTGGATATGGAAGTAATATGTGTCTTATAGAGTATATGAGGATGCAAGCACATTCTCTCTCTCTCTCTCTCTCTCTCTCTCTCTCTCTCTCTCTCAGTATTAAATCCTGGAATACAGTTTACTTTATACCCAAGTCCATTTTGATGTCTCTTGGCTTCTCGGATTTGCATGATTTTGTGTGTGGGGGGGGGGAGAGAAAGAACGAGAGAGTAGGCGCGTGCGTGCTTGCGTGCGTGTGTGTGTGTGTGTGTGTGTGTGTGTGTGTGTGTGTGTGTGTGTGTGTGTGTGTGTGTTGTCTCCCCAAACATTGCATTTTCTTGCCCCTGCCTTGAGCAGTGTTGGAAAGGTGGACTTTGTCAACTAATTACGGCGGATGTTTTGTGTGCAGAGGCTGTGGGTTCGGCAGGTGCACAGGATGAGAGGATATCGACTTGTACTCTGTTGTGGTGGCGAGGATTTTGTTGTGGTAGGTTAGTTGTATTTCTGCTCTTGTTGTTGTTGGTGGTGGTAAGGATTTTGTTGTAGATGATTATTTGTATACCCCCCTTAGTTGGTGGTATGAGTGGTGGTGGTGGTGGTTTGTTGTTCTCAGACTAAGCTGTGCAGCTCTGTTTAATTCTTGTATTACCGTGAAAATAATGCTGAGTTAGTTTTTTTGTTACCTCACATGTTCAGACAGTTATGGTATTCTACCCTGTCTATCGCCAGATGATTTAATGCAGGTCATGTTGAGTTATAAGAGCCAGGGAATGATGAGGTGGATGTTTCGTTTCGCGAGGTTTGTCACGGGGCTTTTTAAGATATCACGGTGTTTTTAAAATAAATGCTTAAATATTATTTAATTGATATTAATATTCAATAATATTAAAGAGCAGGGACAATGATTGTCTTACTACATCAAGCATTGATTACTTTACGCTGGCCTGCTTCGCACGATTCTCTCAGAACGAGAATTTATAAACTTTCTCAACAGTACACAGCAGAGACTAATTACTCACAAATGCTGAATTAGTACTGTTAGCCTCTGGAGAAAGTTACTTCACCCCTGACAATAAATAACTAATACTAACATCAGGTTCTTGCCGATGCTTAACTCCTAGAAGGCACAACGGATTTTAAGTTAATACAACAAGACTGGTCTAAGTACCAGTTATGAATAGTAAAACGTCTATGCAAGCTAGGAGCTATGTGGGAAATAAGCTTAATTATGGAGAAATGAAACAAGAGTTTACTTTACATTAAGCTCAAGAAAAAGAAGTTAAATTTATTGATTACAAAAAAATAAATTTAATGTTACAATTCAAATCAATTAAATGAGATCGCACTCACTCACTCACGCAAAAGCTAAATCCTTACGCCTAGAAAAAAAACACCTTAATTAAATTCTTAAGACTAGGGAAATACAAGAAGGAAATACTATAGTCGATGAATGCTTTGTATCACCAAGGTGGGAGCACTGGAGACTGTGATCTTGTGGAGCTTGGGTGCTAGCTGACCTCTCCTCTCACACTTCTGGAGCACAGGACCTCTCTCCGTCAAAGCAACAACTAGACTCCCCAAGTCGTGGGAAAGAAAAGCGGAGCACTAGGCCACATTTTCTAACAGTCGAGGCAAGCAGGGGCGAACAATAAAGAAACAATAGTATCGCTCAGTACAGCACTTAGTGACGTGCATTAAATCGGTCACTTTTGAAAACAGTGACGAATGTTTTGAAAAGTATAGCCCGAAATGGAGAGAGAAACGGTTAACTGAGTGATACACAGTGAGTTTTCCACTAATAGTTCGTGGCTTCTCACAAAAGGGGAATGTCGCGAATTTGATTCGTGACATTACGCCCCTACAAAATTAAATTTTTTCCTTATGGGAAAAAATTTGTGGATATATATATATATATATATATATATATATATATATATATATATGTACACATCCTAACTCAGTCACACAAGATTCACACTGTGGTGTGTGTGCTATCCTGCTACAGGAGAAAGTCACAGTCGCCAGTGAGCGAAAAAACCTCGTATTTAAGTTAATAGAAGCAAGCTTCAGGGAAAAACTCCGTGACGACGGTGAAAATCCTGCACTCAGGTCAACTGAGCGAAAATTCGCTGCATTTACACTGACAACTAATTGTTGTGTAGCGTGGTGTATGTAATACACGGTGTAGGTGTGACAGTTGTAGTGTGACTGTACCTATGTGTAAAATGACACAGTAAATAATATGGCGACGACGAAGGCAGAGGAGAAGAGGCGGCAGCGTGCGGCAGACGATCAGCTGGCCCGCACAGCAAAACTGCTACACCCATTGCTGAACCTGCAAAACCAATTGAGGTGGAGCATCAGAAGTGTCAATGAGACAAAATTTTATTATGTTACACTTACTCTCTCTGCCTAGCAGTCAGTGCTACGACGTACATTCGAGGTCGCCATTAATTATAGCACACGATTATGGTCGGCAAGTTGAGAATCCTTGTGCAAACTCGGGGCTTCCATAGCCTCGAACTGCACACGGGTCCTCAACCTTTATTCCTAAATTTCCGACAGAGGATGCCTATCCTGGTGAAATATTATTCGCCCATCACCAACTAAAATAGAAAATGGGAGGAAGTGCCTTAACCTACAGTACTTATATTAGTATTGGAGAGCTGAGAATCCTTGTGCAAACTTGGGTCTTCCATAGCCTCAAGTCGCCTCTGCGGAGTTCTCACTTCCCCCTTAACCTACAGTACTTATATTAGTATCGGAGAGCTGAGAATCCTTGTGCAAACTTGGGTCTTCCATAGCCTCAAGTCGCCTTTGCGGAGTTCTCACTTCCCCCTTAACCTACAGTGCTTATATTAGTATCGGGGAGCTGAGAATCCTTGTGCAAACTCGGGTCTTCCATAGCCTCGAGTTGCCTCTGCGGAGTTCTCTCTCGAACTCCCCCTTAACCTATAGTACTTATATTAGTATCAGGGAGCTGAGAATCCTTGTGCAAACTCGGGTCTTCCATAGCCTCAAGTCGCCTCTGCAGAGTTCTCACTTCCCCCTTAACCTACAGTACACGTGTATGTACAGGCCCTGGACATACTGTGTCCTGTAGGGCCAACAAGTGAGACGTCAGGTCTACACTTCTGACCGGGAACCAGGCTGGTCCTTGGATTACTCAAATAAAAGCTGGAAACCCTGGTGAAATATTATTCGCCCATCACCAATTAAAATAGAAAATGGGAGGAATTATTCCTAAATTCCCGACAGAGGATGCCTATCACGGAACCCAGCATACAACAACTGCTCATGTTAGTCAGCAGTTAGTAGGCGAGACATCAGGTCTGCACCTACGTTATCACTTCCCTTGATGTATCTCACAACAAGGTTAAATTGCTGTAAATACAGTGTCCAGCGTGTCAATCTTGCATTAGCCGTCTTGGTTGTGCTAAGACTAGTGAGTGGCATATGGTCAGGTTCCATAACAAATGATGCCCCAAATAAATAATAATAATATTTTTTAACACCATCAACCACAGCTAAGAGTTCCTTCTCAACAGTACTGTAATTCCTCTCGGCGGGTTTTAGCCTACGGCTGTGGTATGCCACTGGGAAGATTCCACCTTCCGATTCCTGCATCAATACGGCACCTACTCCATCTTGTGAAGCATCAGTGCGCAGTATGAAAGGTTTGCTGGAATCAGGCAACTGCAAAATTGGCTCCTTGCACAACATATTCTTGAGGGTGGCAAAAGATCTCTCTTGCACTTCTCCCCATTCAATGGTGTTTGGAGCATATTTCCGTAGCACTTTGTACAACGGTTGGGCAATGAGAGCAAAGTTGGGGATAAAACTCCTATAATATCCCACTAGGCCAAGAAATGCCCTGACCTGTTTCTTGGTCACGGGTCTCGGGGCTTCTCTAACCTTCCTGATCTTGTCACCCTGACACCTGCAGTGGTTGTTGCCAACAATATGACCGAGGAACTCCACCTCACTGTGAGCAATCTTGCATTTGCTAGGCTTCACAGTCATGTTGAAACTCTGGAGTCTACTGAAGACAATTTCCAAGAGTCTGAGGTGCTCCTCCAATGTGGCGGAATGAACGAGGACATCGTCAACGAACATCTCTACTCCTACAATACCATGGAGCACTTGTCTCATGGCACGATTGAATACTGCTGGGGAATTGGTAAGTCCAAATGGGAGGACTTTATACTGGTACAACCCCCTAGGAGTAGCAAAGGCAGTGAACTGACGACTCTCAGGATGAAGGGGAATCTGGAAGAATCCCTTCGCTAGGTCGAGCTTCGTGAAATATCGTGACTCTGCCAGCTTGGAGAAGATGGCAGTATGGTCACCCATTGGCTCAGCATCCACTTTGGTGATTGCATTGAGCCTTCTATAGTCGCCACAAATCCTGACTCCACCATCTTTCTTGCGGACTACTACCATCGGACTACAGTAAGGAGATGAGGACTTTTCGATAATGCCTGCAGTCTCCATGTCAGCAATTTCCTTATCTACTGCACCCTGTAGTCGCATGGGAATCGGATATGGCTTAACCTTTATAGGAGCATTGCTGGTCAACTCAATTTTATGACACGCAACCTTTGCAAGTCTAGGTTGGTCTGAGAAGACATCAGCATACTGACAGAGCAGTGACCATAAGGCATTTTGGTCCCCTACTGCTAAGTCAGGGTTAAGTAAAACATCTCTGACAGTCTCTTCCTGATGGGACTGAGCGGTTAAGGGCTCGTCATCATGGTCATCAGCTGGGATCACCGCAGCTGCCCCGGTTTCTTCCAGTGGCTGGTCACTATCATCAGCTACTCGTAGGCCAGTCTCCTCGGGGTCTGACTCATGATAAGCCTTCAACATGTTAATGTGGAACCTTTTACGAAGATTCCCCATCTGTATTATGTAGTTGAGGTCTGAAATGCGCTCTACTACATCGAATGGACCCTTCCACTGCGCCAACAACTTGTTCTGGGCAGTGGGGAGTAATACCAAGCATTTGTCGCCTGGACTAAACTTCCGAAGCTTTGCCTTCTCATCGTAATAAGCCTTTTGAACTTCACGCGCCTTGATCAGTTCTTCCTTAGCTAACTCACACGTCGACTGGAGGCGGTCAGCCAAATCAAGGACGTAGGTGTAGGTGGTCTTGACTTCAGGGTCGGGTTCTTCATCGTCCCATAACTCACGAAGGACTTGAGTGGGCCCCGGACCGACCTCCCGTACACCAGTTCAAAGGGTGAGAATTTCAATGAATGCTGTGGGGCTTCTCGATAAGCAAATAGAAGAGGAGCAATGAACCGCAGCCATTCCTTTGGCTGTTCGGCGGTCATGCGCCTCAACATCTTGAGAGTTCCATTGAACCTCTCACACAACCCGTTACACATGGGATGATACGGCGTAGTTCGTAAGCCTCGGATGGACAGCAACCTGAACGTTTCATTCATCATTGCCGAAGTGAACTGCGAACCCCGGTCGCTTAAGACCTCCTTAGGGATACCTACACGACAGAACACTTCAATTAATGCCTCAGCAACAGTGACGGCCTCTATATTCTTAAGGGCCACGGCTTCAGGCCACCGTGTGCTGAAATCAACTATAGTGAGGATATGCTTTGATCCATCACTAGCCCTAGGAGAGATTGGCCCAACTATGTCAACTGCTACTCTCTCGAACGGTTCAGAGATTATGGGCATTGGCTTCAATGGCGCAGGACGGACACGTCCCCGGTCAGTGGTACGCTGACACACATCACAGGAACGTATGAGCCTCGTTATTTCCCGTCCCATTCCTGGCCAGAAAAAGTCAGCATGGATGCGGTCAGAGGTCTTCTTTTGACCCATGTGACCTCCCATCGCTGAACAGTGACCTAATTCAAACACTGCTCGGCGATACTTTGCAGGAACGACAAACTGCAGTCGAACCTCACCCTGGGGTGTCTGTGACTCACGGTACAGCCGTCCTCGCTTACGAAGGAACCTGGCTTGTCCTCCCCGTGAATACTTGATCACTTTACCCTCCAGCTTCTTGCGCACTGAGGCAAGTGTCGAGTCAGTCTGTTGCTCTTGGACAACATCTTGACTACGAATCAGATCTTGCGGCGTTGCGACGGTCAACGGAGTGACGCGATTTGGAGTCTTGGCCATGGCTCGTGTTACCGCAGCAGCCGAAGTCTGAGTAGCAACATCTACGGCACAACTGTTTTTGATGCTAGGTATGTTGCCTAATATGAGGTCAAATAAAGGTTCTGGCATGACAACTGCAGCTGTCAGGCCAGTGAAAAATGGAGACGCCACCTGGATACGTGCCTCAGGGAACAATCTCACTGATCCATCAATAAGTCTGACTTGGATCTGTCGACCTGTATACTCATCAGGCCGAACTAAACTCTGCTTAACAGAGCAACCTCAGGAACCATTGTCTCTCAGGACATTTACAGAAACACCTCCCACAGACCCTGGCTGAACAAGAAAGGCAGTGTTGCTGGTGGAAGGGTCTGAGGAGGTAGCAGCCAGTCATTCATGAGACTGCGGAACAACCGATGCAGCAAACGTGGTGCCCTGGGAACTAAGTGTCTGAGGAGAGTTCATGGTCGGAGGGGGACTTGTGAACTGTTGGGAAGTACCTGTACTGGTAGAGATGACACCACCGGGTACTTGTGGAATGAAGGCTGCATTTGCCTCCTGCCTCCGATACACTAATTGACCTGACTGAGGGTTACGTGGCTTGTCCTTGTATTGCTGCTGCTGCTGCTTGGGGAACTGCTGCTGGTTGGGGTGCTTGTTGTACCGCTTCCAAGCAGGCTGCTGTGTATTTTGCCCCTGGTCCTTCTGTGGTTTGCTTGGACCTTGACCATTACTCTGAGAACGGCCTTGGTGCTGGGATTCAGTCTGAGACGGCTTCCCAGACTTGGCAGTATCTTTTCTGCTCCAGGTGTTTTGCTGCTTGCGAGTTTGATACCCGTATGCAGTAAAGAATGCGTCAGCCTTCTCTGCCATTTGGCTGGCATCTTTCACCTGGCAGATCCTAAGCTGTGCTATGAGCTCAGCAGGCCACGACCTCTCTAGCTGTGTACACAGCATAAGGTCAATTATCCCCTCACGTGTGGAAGGAGTTTCATCTTTCTCCATCCACTCATTTAAGTAAGCTGTGAGACGATCAAGGAACTGAACAGCTGTCTCCTTGTCTTGGAGACGAGCTCGCATGAACTGAACTTTGGCGTCGTCTACTGTGAGACCATGTGCCTTAATGAGTGCAGCTTTCATCATCTCATATGTGAGATTGTCTCCACGAATTCTGTGGAGAATATCGAGGGCAGGGCCCTCAAATAGGCTAAGAAACTGAAGCCGCTTAGCTGCCTCATCCAGTTGATACATGTCTGCCATGTCCTCAAAACGAGCTATGTACTGCTCGATTCGCTCGCTTTCCTTGTATGAAGGAAGCTTGATGCGTGGGGTCGCCAGGACATGTGCAGGGGAAACGCTCGTGGAGCTTGGACCAACTGCAGCAGACATGTCTGAAGCCAAGGAATCTCGCTTGAGCTTCAGCACTTCAAGTTCATGTCTCTCGCGTGCTTCCCGCTCGGCACGTTCGTGTTCTCGTTCTCTGTCTCGTTGTTCACGCTCGTATTCGCGCTCCTTTTCGCGTTCCTCACGCTGTTCTCGCTCGTATTCGCGCTGAATCTTACGCTCTTCACGGGCATCATTCTCACGCTGCTGCTCCTGATTATGCCGTGAGAGTATGTACTCTTTAATTTCGGTTGGGTCCGAAAGACCCATTTCTTTGGCTTCCTGTAAAAATACAGTGGTAGCCATGGCGCTAATTTATTAAGCAAACCGAAACTGAGTACTGACTGCTTCGCAAACGAATGCTAATGACACAAGTAAAGAGTACAGACACAAGCTAGTGGTGACCAGTCTTATCTAGTTAACTGGCAAAGATTAAAGCAAAAATGCAAATAACTGAGAACTCAATAATAAACACAATGGGTACAGCGACTTCCCAGGAGCGAATAAAATCGTCTGGCTTTACCAAGAATAAAATACTAAATAGAGTTAAGTACTCTATGGATTAATAAAGCAAAAATTCACTTGCTAAATTAACGGTAAACACCAGTAAACTTGTGCCTATAAACTTTAGTGATAAATTCCTAAATATGAACGCGTGAGTACTATCTCGTGAATAGCTTTAGAGCTAGGAGTTAATATCCTGGAATGAGGTCGCCAATTGTCACGGGGCTTTTTAAGATATCACGGTGTTTTTAAAATAAATGCTTAAATATTATTTAATTGATATTAATATTCAATAATATTAAAGAGAAGGGACAGTGATTGTCTTACTACATCAAGCATTGATTACTTTACGCTGGCCTGCTTCGCACGATTCTCTCAGAACGCGAATTTATAAACTTTCTCAACAGTACACAGCAGAGACTAATTACTCACAAATGCTGAATTAGTACTGTTAGCTTTTGGAGAAAGTTACTTCACCCCTGACAATAAATAACTAATACTAACATCAGGTCCTTGCTGATGCTTAACTCCTAGAAGGCACAACGGATTTTAAGTTAATACAACAAGACTGGTCTAAGTACCAGTTATGAATAGTAAAACGTCTATGCAAGCTAGGAGCTATGTGGGAAATAAGCTTAATTTTGGAGAAATGAAACAAGAGTTTACTTTACATTAAGCTCAAGAAAAAGAACTGTTAAATTTATTGATTACAAAAAAATAAATTTAACGTTACAATTCAAATCAATTAAATGAGATCGCACTCACTCACTCACGCAAAAGCTAAATCCTTACGCCTAGAAAAAAAAACACCTTAATTAAATTCTTAAGACTAGGGAAATACAAGAAGGAAATACTATAGTCGATGAATGCTTTGTATCACCAAGGTGGGAGCACTGGAGACTGTGATCTTGTGGAGCTTGGGTGCTAGCTGACCTCTCCTCTCACACTTCTGGAGCACAGGACCTCTCTCCGTCAAAGCAACAACTAGACTCCCCAAGTCGTGGGAAAGAAAAGCGGAGCACTAGGCCGCATTTTCTAACGGTCGAGGCAAGCAGGGGCGAACAATAAAGAAACAATAGTATCTCTCAGTACAGCACTTAGTGACGTGCATTAAATCGGTGACTTTTGAAAACAGTGACGAATGTTTTGAAAAGTATACCCCGAAATGGAGAGAGAAACGGTTAACTGAGCGATACACAGTGAGTTTTCCACTAATAGTTCGTGGCTTCTCACAAAAGGGGAATGTCGCGAATTTGATTCGTGACAGGGTTGTTGGTACGGGTGACGTAGGGTGACTGTGTATACAGGTTGCGTTTTGCAGCGTTATTTTGGATTTGTTAACAGTCACATTCCTCTGACGCACTTTTAAAAAAATCGTCTGACGTTAGCTACTCTCTCGCATTTTACACACACACACACACACACACACACACACACACACACACACACACACTCTCTCTCTCTCTCTCTCTCTCTCTCATCCTGGTCCAACACAAAGCAACACGTCTCCCATGACTTGTCTTAGGGCTGGTAACATCCATCTTGCTTATACTCAGGGAGACGGACAGCTTGCTCTGCCTCAGTGTTGATGTGTGTGTGTGTGTGTGTGTGTGTGTGTGTGAGAGAGAGAGAGAGAGAGAGAGAGAGAGAGAGAGAGAGAGAGAGAGCATGGAAGGAAGAAAATGTAAAATAGCATAATATCACATCAGTCCATGTATGAAAATGACGAGACTTGGGAAGTGCATGAAAGTGACTGAAGATGCAGGAAGTGTAGAGGAGGGAGAAGCCTGGTGAAACTTAAATGCCAGGGAGAAGAGGGAGCAGAAAGTTGCAAAAATATATTCGCAGATAAAAAATATATATATACGTATTTTGCAAAAAGGAGAAAAAGCAGAAGAACAGTAGTTGGAAAAAAAAAAGTTGCATGGGATAGTTCAACAAGATACAGTAGTTTTAAAAAATACTTTACTGTCACATATATATGGTAATTGTAAGTGGTAAGGAAATTACAAGTAGTTACTTTGAGTGCAGTTTTTTGGGTGGTAAAAGATTTGCACCAGTTACAGTATCTAATGGAAAGTTGCAGAAATACTGTATAAGTTGGAATAATACATGGCAGTTGTAGAAGTAAAAGTTTCGATAGTATTTGGTAGTTGCAGAAATAAGCTGTAAATATCTGTGGTAGTTACAGAAATACAAGGTCGAACTCGATGCAAAAACTATTATTGTAAAAAATGCGTTATTTTCAGTGTCAGGCAATTGCAAAAAGTAGTAGCCACAAAAATTTACATTTCTTTCTCCGTTGATATTAGTTGTAAAAACGACCGTAGTTGCAGGAATAGTACGACAGAGGGACACAGTAGTTGTCTAGTTGCTCTCACTTATTTCTTTTCCTCCTCACCGATCGCCTTCTTTTCTCCTCCACTCCCTCTTCTCTCAACCCTCTTTCTTCTCTCTTCTCGCTCTTCCCTCCATGCCTTGCCTTCTTTCTCTATTCTGTCTCCTCTTTTTGCCTTCTGTCTCTCTACTCTCTGTCTCCCCTCCTTGCCTGCCTTCTTTGCTCTCTTCCCTTCCCTTCCCTAACCTCTCCAATCTCCCTGTCCGCTTCAGTGTTCCTCTCCCCTTCACTCTCCTCCTCCACTCCACTCTCTGTCTCCTCTTTTCATTCTTACCACCTGCTTTCATTCTCCCTCCCCCCACCCCCCACCTCCATCTTCCTCTCTCCTTTCTGTATTCCTTCCTCCCTCTCTGCCTTAGTTCCTTCTTACCTCTTTCTTTCATTCCTACCCACTCTTTCGTCCTCTCTCCCCTCCTTTTCCCCTCCTCTCTCTCTCTCTCTCTCTCTGTCTCTGTTTGTCTGTCTGTCTGTCTGTCTGTCTGTCTGTCGGTCTCTGTCTGTCTGTCTGTCTGTCTGTCTCTCTCTCTCTCTCTCTCTCTCGTTCGTTCGTGCGTGCGTACGTGTGTGTGTGTGTGTGTGTGTGTGTGTGTGTGTGTGTGTGTGTGTGTGTGTGTGTGTGTGTGTGCGCGCGCGCGCGCGGGCCTACTCCAGCCATTGCCCTCGTGCGTGACTCTGTATATTAATTTCAGTTAAGAGATTTTTTTTCAAGGGTCGTGTTGCGTGAAAGTGGTCTTTCGTTTAAGTGGCTAAACTGTTATGAGGGTGTTTGTTAATGCCGGAGAGAACAAGAACAGCGTGTGGAGTCAGTTATGTAGGTGTACTTTTAACGCCGGAATACTTTTACTTGATTTAAGGAGAAGCTGAATAGTGTGTAGAAAAGGCAAATTCAGGGGGTTATTGATTTTTTTTTTTTTTTTACATAAGGTTATGTTGAGGCTGTTCTTTAGAGAAAAAAAAAATGTATCACTCTACGTGCAGTTCACTGCCATTGTCAGAGCTAAAGTTATTGTGATCTTAGGGGCGAAAATGGTTTGCCTCATAATTAACCCATAGGTCATCTGTAACTGTAGTTTCATGACGGCTGACAATTGAACCCACGTTGGTATAGCAGTTTTCACTCAAAATTAATACTTGCCCCCTGAAGTTCCTTTGAAAATCTCGTAGGACGCTATGTACATTCTTGCTGCCACGAGACGATTTTTTTTTTACAGATTAATTATGGAAGAGATAGCGTGTTCAAAAGGCAGATGTTCCCTCTTGTTGTTTTTAAATAACAGAACGGAGGAAGGAAAAACCATTGAATAAAAAAATAATCTACACACCAGATTACGGGTGTCCTCCGGTCATAAAAAATCTGTAACAGTTGGACTTGAATAGCCGTCGTTAAAGTTTGGGGGGAAACCACACTGGGGAGGCGAGTTCCAAAGAGATGCAGTTCGCGGAATAAAAGAATTCTGATAGGCAGAAGTTCTGCAATATGACATTGTGACTGTCCGGTCATGAGCGCTGCCAGACGCCTGTGTAGCGCGGGGGAAGGCACGGAGAGGTGGCACAATGGATGCAACTTTGAGAGCATTTACTATAAAAGTATCTGTACAATGAAAGAAAAGCATTCGGGAGCCGAATGCTTATCGCCCACCAAAATATGCTGTTGGCCAAGCCCAAGATTTAGGCCATATCTTGATACCACGAAGGTTTCATGTTGATAGCTCAAGCCGTTCATGAGATATAATGGTGCTAAAGGCGGACGGTGAAAACTAGTTGACCTTTGGCAGCCATTTTGATGACCTTGACGTTGATCCCGAGTGCCCATTTTCGAACTCGGCCAAGATATTGGCCATATCTTGGTACCCTGAAGGTTTCATGTTTATATCTCAAGCCGTTCATGAGATAAAAGGGAACACACACACACACACACACACACACACACACACACACACACACACACACACACACACACACAGAAACATTATCACTCCTCCTTCTAAAAGCGGGTGATGATAATGCAAGGGAGACAACATTCCTTCTTACTTGTAGGGGAGGTAGTTCACCTATAATAGTAGGGTTATTAATAATTCTAACAGCACTGGTCTCAGTTTTGTCAAGGTGTTTTAGCGCCATCTCTGCACATTCATTCCACAAGGGTGAGCAATTTTCCAGCTGAGAGCGCACATGACTTTTGTAAAATATAGCATACTGCTCGCTAGTGAAGAAGTTACGGACTCTGTACAATAATCCATGTTTCTTTGGAGTGGTTTTAGCAAGTTTTCTAACGTGAGAGGTCCAGCTGAGGGCACTGTTAAGTGAAACACCAAGAATATCAGTACTTATAGAGATAGGAGTATTTGTAGCATTGAAGGCAGTATACTAATCAGGCAATATCTGTTTATTAGTAAATTGTTTATATTTGTTTTTACTAGCATTATGTGTCCCCATTCAGTGGTCCTAGATAAGTCTTGATTTATGGAGATTGCTGTACTGAGTTGTGAGATAGGGATATTAAACTCCTCCTCCTCCTCCAGATATTGGGTTTGGGAACAGTCATAACATCTCGAGTTTGTGTTTTACCAAATTCCCGGGTGGGTAAAGAGACAGTAGCTCATAAGACGGGTCTGAGAGAGAGAGAGAGAGAGAGAGAGAGAGAGAGAGAGACTTACTCTTCTCTCACCTGTAGTGTGGCTTTGTTGTCATACTTTGCCTCCTGTAAGCTGACCAAAAATATCTGTAAATATTTGCATGATTCTCCTCGTGTACAGTAAGTAGAGGAATTTGGGGAGGGATGTTGAGGTGAGGGTGGGGTTGGATGAAGAAGAAGAGGAAGAGCATAAGAAGAAAAGGAGAAAGAGGAGAATAAGAAGAGAATAAGAAGGCTTTTAACTAAAAACAAAAGAGTATACCAAGGTCATGAAGGGAGACACGTTCTAATTTCCCATACTACAACACGCATCTGCAAAATTTGTAATTGGTCTGTATTTCTTTTCTAACGACGAACAGGCTGGGTCAAAAGACATTACTCTTACGTTCTCTTGACTGGCCTGGGAATCGAAAGGGTACAAGTCCCCCCCCCCTCCCCAAGATCTGGCGATAATTTCTGGAGCGATGATGATGATGATGATGATGTGATAGTGATGATAGTGATGATGATGGTCGTGGTGGTGGTGTTAATGATGATAGAGCTTACCTAATCCAGAATGGCTGTTATCTACAATAATGAAGGTGGGGAGAAGGCTAATTACAGGTAACAGTTACACGTGTTCATACATATACCACCCCAAAATTTGGGACTTACTCATATTTAATAATTAGTCCGTTAGATCACGAACATAGTGCGAGACAGATGCTAATGGAAATATATAACATAAAAAAATACTCTGTCCACTTTACCTTGGCGTAAAATTGCCATCCTCCATCTTACAGGTATAGCAATAGATAAGCACTAGAATATTAAGCTAGTAATGAAGAAGTGCCGCCTAAAGGATGTAGAGTCATAGATTTTTTTTTTTTTCAGCGACTGAGCTACGGCAAATAAGCTGCAAAAGGATGAAAATCTGGGCCAAATTAAAGAACTGTTGTGCTGCGAAACCTCCTGTGTCACGTACAGTCGCCCCAAGAAGTGATGGCAGAGTTTCAGATTGCTTCGGTCACTCTGCAGTGCGATAAGTTCAATGAAACAGTGAAGATAAAGTAAATATTCAATGCCTTCATCACGTCATATCAAATAAAATATATATTATATCACGCTAAGAATGATATAAAATGAATAACAGGAGGCAGTGATTTATTAGAAGTTAACACTTATATAGTTCCCTTTCCCGATTTGAATGAATGTGACATGTATTACTCCGCGCGCGGTGGGCAGTAGGCCTATAACTCCCAGTTCCTGATTGATTTGTTTCCCATGTTTTCAAGTACAGATGCTCTAGTTTTGAAGACCAGTTAAGGAAAATTCTTGTGACTGCAATACACTGCCTTATTTTCAAATGCTATGGTGATGATACAACAACAATACGATCGATGCCATAACAATGAAATTATTATTCGTAATGATGTCCTACCTGCTGTAGCAGCAAGACCATACTGCCTTTTATTCCGTCTTTCTCTCGCCATTAATAATTATAATTAGCAACTTTATCCCCAACTGATGCAAAATTATTTTTACTTGTAAGGAGGTATGGCAGATTCTGCCTTTTTCTCTTACACTAGGCAATAAACAGGACCAAAACATGAGTTCATAAACTCTTGCAATGCAAAAGGACGCACTCTTTACTCCATCTTTTATCCTTAATATCTGTCTTTTTAAATAAACTGTAATGTCCTGCTGAACAGAAAATGCTGATCTGGAAGTTTTGAACCCAATTATTTTATTACTCTTGCTAATCGATTATGCACTGAGGATATCAGACTATGACAGAAGTCAGCATTCTCCAAGGAGCTCCGACTCTAGGGAAATTTCGAGGTTCTTTTTTTTATACTTCTTTCACCGATAGCCCTCTGGCATATATTAAATAATCCAGAGATTTTTCTTGATGGAAAACTGGCCAAAGGCAATGTAATAACTTCATATCTTTGAGTAAATGTTATCTCCTTTCGTGCGTGTTGATCGAAACATTTAAAATAGCTTACTGGCTTGCACCGCCTTCCCGCTTTCTGTCGTCGTCCATGGAGACATTGGAAACGGAAATAAATGACTTTAAATTATTCCCTAGTATTGTAACGGAAATTATTTTATAAATAATAATTATTAAATTTAATTGTTTATTGAAGCTCCCTTTTGTTCAGTCTTACGCTACTGTAAAATTATTGCGTGTTACCATATTAGACTTGAACTCCACAAATTATTCCCGACTGTCCCTGAGCGATAGTTGTGAAATTTCAATTAGTTCCGTTTAGGATTTCTTATTATCGTAACTAACGAACTGCTTCCCACAGTTTTGAAATATACAGGTACTTTAGCATTGATTTATTGTTTTTTGTAACAATTTTGCGTATTAGGTTTCACCTCGTAGAGATATAAGCAAGAGTATGTGCACAATCGCTGACCGAAAACTTCTGGATACTCCGCCGTCACTTCTTAGGCCGACTGTACAAGACGACCATACACCCAGACAGTGGCCCAGCATGTCATGTGGATTGCGTGGAAGTGGAGGATGTATTTATTTAATACAAAGAAGAAGAAACCAAAGGGCAGGCACATGCAAAATTGTTCCCTCCAAGAAAAAACAAAAAACAAAAACAAAGATAACAGAGAGCCAAAATCAAGATCCGTTCATATCGAGATGCTTGGACACATTGCGTTTGAAAGACTGGAGATCATAGGAGGCGTCTAGAGCCAAAGGGGCATCCCCACCAATATACTGGTTTTGAGTTAGGTAGGGGAGACAACAGGCTTAACCCTCTTCTCAGTGACAGCACTGGTTGCCATACAAGATTCGGCCTTCTGGACAGTGGTAGAGGGGCTCAAAGTCACGTGGGTTTGTCCATGCTGCCGGGCGAACAAATCAGAGCAGGCAGGCATCTAAGCCACACAGCTCAAACCAATCAGCATTATCACTTTCTGCCACTCCCCCAGAGCAGCCAATCAGCAAGCTTGTGGCCCGCCCGGTGTGACGATGAGGCTTCCTTATCGTGTTCATTGAGGTGTATAATTATTAAGTATTGGATTTTTACCCCATTTATCGTGGATTATTGGTGACAAGATGAGTTGTTGTTATTGGGGTTGAAGGAGGGGTGACAAAATGAGTTCATCACATAGTTACAGTGAGGAGGTGGTGCCAATAACCTCTCGTAAGTGTCAGAAGTGTGTGGAGAAGTGGAAAAAGGTAGAAAGGAAGAGGAAAAGAGAATGGTGAGGGGAGACAGCGGGAGGGGGCGTGGCACCGAGGAGGCAGAGTTGGATGTCGATCTCCTATAATGACGACCCCACCATTTAACCCCCCACTACCCCTTCTCAATTTACTTAAGCACTACACTACTTTTTTTTTTTTAGTGTTATTATTTCAATATATTATGGTAGAGGAAAAATAATAACTGCACTGATTTCAGTTTTAGTTGTCAAAAACGTGAAATTACAGTAATAATTATTCGTTTATTAATATTAAGTGAACTGGAATCTTCAGTTAATAAAGTTTTGTACATTAATACATTCGTTGATGTTTTTTCTGCTATGTTTTTAAATCCCTACAATATGTTATTATGCCCACTTATAAATTGGGGGTTTGGTTTACTGCCTATTTTGTGGTTACGGTTATTATTGTTTTGTTTTTTTGGCTTTACATGTAGAGCATAGGTGCTGATGATCATTTTGATGCATAAAAGGTTTGTTTATTGCCTTCTGGCTATGATGTTACCATAAACACAACTTTAAAGCGTCATAACTCAAAAGTACATTTTGGCGCCGATGCCCCTTTGGTTCTAGACGCCTCGAGTAGGAAATACGGACAGAGGGAGACAGTACCGGAGCGTGCCATAGAAATTCCGGGTATACTGGGCCAAATAAACCACTGAGGAAATGGTGTTACGTAGCCTTGTGTCACTTAGAACACGAACAGTTGTCCAGACCGATGGCTAATAAATCACTAAGGAAGAGGTGTTACGTAGCCTTCTGTGTCACCTAGAACACGAACAGTTGCCCAGACCGATGACTAATAAATCACTCAGGAATAGATGTTACGTAGCCTTCTATGTCACTTAGAACACGAACAGTTGCCCAGACCGATGGCTAATAAATCACTAAGGAAGGAGTGTTTTACGTACCCTAATGTGTCACCTAGAACACGAACATTTGCCCAGACCGATGGCCATGTGACACTACATAATAAATCGCTTAGAAACATGTGCTACGAAGCCTCCTACGTCACCTAGAATACAACTATATGCCCAGACTGGTAGCCTAATGAAGCAGAATATGAAGGTGAAATGTACACACAACAAAAAAACTATCGTTACACCTTCTGCGCGATATATAATGACACACGAATGAAGGTTTTTGATAACAGCCTCCTTCATTGGTATCCCTGCGTGTGTTTGTTGCATATTTATTATAAGCTATATCCATTGCTTCTCCCATGCATATTTCTACCTCGTCCTATTTGGCAACTCACCCACTGTCAGGCTTACCAACCCTAGCGAGACAGCCAGGTTGTTCCGCATGAAACACATCGGACCCCCCTGTAACGATAGTTTTTTTGCTGTGTGTACATAATAAATCGCAAAGAAACTGGTACCACACCGAGACCTGCATATCCGTCGGTTGAGGAAGCTCCCTAACGCCGTTTTCTGCGCGATTCATTTTATTTAATATAACTCACTGTCCTCTTCTGTCTTACGCAAATCCTTCTATGGTCGTACCATTCTAAAGTGGCGGTTTGGGTGGGACACGAACCTCTGTACAGTGTTGCCACGTTTTCCATACTCGCGATGCCTCTCTCTCTCTCTCTCTCTCTCTCTCTCTCTCTCCTGGGGGGATGTGCATCACCCTAGGGAATTTTGTTTCTTTTATGTCTTATAAACTTGTGCTTTCATTTCTTTATTTTGTTTTTTATTATATTATTGTTTTACATATGACGCCAGATGACCTCGGTGTTACGGCGCTTTTTCATTCAATCATTCTCGCCCTCCTTCCTTCCCTCCCTTCATCTTTCCCTCAGCTTGACAATGCACTCAACACTGCCCCTTGCCTGCCTTCTCTCTCTCTCTCTCTCTCTCTCTCTCTCTCTCTCTCTCCTGGGGGAGATGTGCGTCAATTTTGTTTCTTTTATGAGTGACTTATAAACTTGTGCTTTCATTTCTTTATTTTGTTTTTATTATATCTAATTATGTTTAAAAATATTATTGTTTTACATATGGCGCCAGATGACCTCGTTGTTGTGGCGCCATGATTTGTTTTCATTCAATCACTCTTTCCCTCCTTCCTTCCCTCCCTTCCTCCATCTCTCACTCAGCTGCACTCAACACTGCCCCTGGTCTGCCTCTCCCCCCCCCCTCTCTCTCTCTCTTGTCTGTGGTATTTTAGGATACATTTTGGTTATTTTCTTTTACGTTATAATGTACATATTGTAAATTTTACTTTATTTCCACATCACCCAGGAGGTTAAAGTCTTGGCGCGTTTTTTTTAAGAGGTGTTCCCAAACAGGTCTATTAATCCTCTATCCCTCACAGATGACCAGGTCGGACTGGGTGTGTGTGAGTGTTGCCGCTCACGAGGGTTTAATGGATATATTTTTTTTACTAAGAAACTGGCATATATTTGCTTATATTCCTGCACATTATCTTATAATCATAATTGTGACATTATTACCAACCCCAGAAAGACGGTAACAGCCAATAAAAGTGACTACTTTTTTTTAAGCAACACTGTAAAATAATTATGCCACGTTTCTGTATTGCCGTATAAATATTTTACGCATAATCAGTTTACTGTTCTTTCATATATTATAATACACACGTTACCATTATATTCTTATGTGTTTATCTTATTGTGATGCCTATTACATATATCAGAGCCGTTCACATAGCGAGTATGGATCACGTGGCACCACTGTACAGAGGTTCGTGCCCCACCCAAACCGCCACTTAAGATTGGTACCACCATAGTATCGCCATTCTCGGCCAGAATAACGTACAATAGGATGTTAACTACCCATGTCCAAAAATAAATTGCTAAGGAAGAAGTGTTAGGGAACTTCCTTAACCGGGGAGAACACGAGCCCTAGGGCTGTATTCTCACAGGATTATGAGGCTGCTCTAGCTTATCTTCCTGTCACTATAATAGTGTTGTGATTGATGTTAATATAAACATGGTCGATATTAAGTAGATTTAAAGAACATAGAAGGGCGTTAAAAATTGTCAAGGAATTGGTGTAAGGAAGCCAGGCAGGCCTAGACGCACACGACACCCAAATAACAAACACACACCTGGCAGGTCGTGTGGATGGCTTGCCAGTGTGAGATGTGGAGGGGTATCAGGGTGGCATTACAGTGGATTAGCGTGGTCTTAGCTGGTTGCACTACGCTACAGGGGCAATTCCCGGGGTAATGGGCCACGCCGAAACAGCTGAGAGGCCAAATCCTCAGTTAAGAGGCGTAGTATTCTCAGCTTTGCCAGTCTCCTCATCCCCGCTCTTAGTCTTAATTTTAGAGGCCGATTATATATTAAGGTAAATTTGAGTGTCTAGCTGTTGATATTGCCTTTGTGGGTTTTGCTGTTATTATGATCATTATATTTCCCGTTTATTTTTTCTTACGATTATTTTTCTCGTAGTTATCATTGCTTAACTGTCGATATTAGTTTTCGCAGAATTCTCAGGTATTGTGGGCTTCTCTGTTTATGTCCCGATCTGTGTGTTGGCCTTAACAGTAGGATAGGATTATATGCCACGATTACATTTTACGATATTCTTGATTGCCTAACTGTCGATATTGCTTTTCGTAACCATGACGCCACAGAGGATTATCAGGGTTTTTTTTTTTCCTCTTTTGAACCTTATGTTACTTTTTGACTATATTTTACGGCTGTCTTTATTGACCTGTTGTTACCTAGCTGTCGATTTATTTTATTTATCTATTTTTTTCATAGATGGCAACTCAAGGTTTTCGTGGATAGTTTTGTTCATATGGTGGCTTGTTATGCTGCTGTTAATTTTAGAATACTATTTTATTGCATTTTATGATAATTCCTTCTGTCCTAGTAGTGCCTAATTGTCCCTATTGTTTCCCGTAACCATGGTAACGCTGAGAATTATTTAGAGATTGTGGGTTTTGCTATTTATATGTATCATTTGTGTGCATCACTCTTAATTTTAAGATACGATTATATTCAACAAATACACTTTAAGGTTTTCATGATTACCCTGCTATTACCTAAATGTCGGTATTGCCTTTCGTTCCCATGGCAGCATCTCTCTCTCTCTCTCTCTCTCTCTCTCTCTCTCTCTCTCTCACACACACACACACACACACACACACACACACACACACACAATGACAGGAAATAGATTTAATTGCCCCTAAAAAATTACCTGTGAGGGTAACTGCTCCTCCTTCCTGCAAATTTGAAATGGAAAATGAAGTGAACTCGGCCAGGTGTGAAATACGAACATACAGTAAAGGTGTGAAGGTTGAGGTGACAACAATGTGAATATCAGGAAGGATGTACCACTCAGGCTTGGAGAGAGAGAGAGAGAGAGAGAGAGAGAGAGAGAGTAAAAGTGGAGGTGTGAAAATAGTGTGGCTGTGTTGTGGTAAAAAAATACTGGCCTCTATATGTTCTGTGGTACGTCTGTGCATTGTACGGGAAAGAAAAATATGAAGACACACTTTTAGATTATTTTTTTTTCCCCAGTGCAGTTTGGTATTGATTATAACCCGTCTCCGCCCCGGAGGGGCTGGGAGACGGGTATTGTTTTCATTTGGTTTGTTTGTGTGTGTGTGTTTGTTTGTTTGTTTGTTTGTTTATTTGTTTGTTTATCTGTCTGTTAGTAACTTTACGCGAAAACTACTGATGCGATTTTGACTAAACTTACAGGGGTGATGGGCTGTGCCCTTCTGAACACCTGATCAAATTTTGGGCCAAATTGGGCCAAGGCCCAGGCTGTAGGCCCCCAAAAATGTAAAAAAAAAAAAGTATAGGTTTTTCGCCATAACTCCATTCAAATTCGTCATATCAACATAAAACCAAAGCCTATAGGTGCATCTTTCGAAAATGCATCCTACAGTATAACATGCCTCATTACATCAGGGGGGCCACCCCTTAGTTAGCGGTAAGAAGGTCAGTGTCACGTGAGTCGGGCCTAAAATATCAAATGGACACAAAATCGTCAATATACACCCGATTTACTCAAAATTTGATATGTACCATCTTTGAGTAGATATCCTGATGTGTTCATACGTCAGCACAAAAATGACGGCCGTTGATGGGTTTGCTGTGCCTTGGCACCGCATCTTGTATTTTAAATGGTAATATTGACGAAAAAGTTAAACCTCTTCTGGTCAGCAACAGTTTTAATAATATATTCTAGATTTCTAGCTAACGACTAGAGATTAACTCTCTCTCTCTCTCTCTCTCTCTCTCTCTCATTCTCTCTCAAACACACACACACACACACACACACACACACACACACACAACGCTCCTAGTGGCTTGCTTTGGTGAACTATACAAATTCCTCTGCAGTGAACCTTGTATCGTCTCGCCCAGACCTCCTCTCTGCCCCACCGTGACGAAACTGCATGACAAGTTTGGCCAGCTTGTAGAGTGACCTGCTGGTGGTGTCAGGTGGTGGAAATTTGTTGAGGAAAAGCTGGTGGCACGGTGGAAATGGTGGCAGTTTTACTAAGTTAACCAGTTCAGTGCGAGGATATTTTTTTTATTATTCTTTCCTGACTATTTTGTTGTTGGTTCTGACGGACGATTTAATTTGTTTCCTAGAATAAGAGAGAGAGAGAGAGAGAGAGAGAGAGAGAGAGAGAGAGAATGTGTTTTCGAATTGGAGGGGTTGGATATAGCCCTCCTTTACCACTTTAGTGTTATAAGATGGCACCTAAAGTCGAATCACACTACTTCCCATCCTCTCCATTCTCCACACACACACGTTTCCCAAGACTCCTATCTCCACCGCTGTAACTCTTGACTTTTCATTTTCCTGTCACCAGCCTCGCGCCCATAGGTTATTGTGGGTACTAATACTCCTACGTTCAGGTATAATACAGTTGCCACGTTGGATTGATGAAGAAAAAAATATAGCCTGTCATACTGCCAAAAAATATAAATGTCTGTCTGATTAAATGCATTAAGGCATTTTCACTCGGTCGTTTTCACAATTTCACTTTTCAACATATAGGCTGGTCATAAAAGTCAGAAATATGCTAATTCCACGCCAGTTTATCAAGCTTTATGTTTATTAAAGTCAAAGGGATAGAAGATTATGTTAATGTCCAGTGTCATGCAGAATTGTGTGTGTGTGTGTGTGTGTGTGTGTGTGTGTGTGTGTGTTTGTGTGTGTATCGTAGTGTAGTGTAGTGAAAGGCATCGTAAGGCAATCTCCCATATTGCCCCAGTAAAAATAATCCCTGCCTCTGTATATTCAGTTCCTACGTACAGTACATTGTCTTTGGTTCCTTTGTATAGTATTTTCAACGCTTTATGTGTTGTTTTCAGCGCCTTATGTGTTATTTTGAGCGTCTTGTTTGTTTTTTTCAGTGCCTTGTGTGTTATTTTCAGCGTCTTGTGTGTTATTTTCAGCGCCTTATGTGTTATTTTCAGCGTCATCTTTGTTATTTTCAGTGCCATTGCAAAGTATATTCAGCGTCATTGTTCATTACGTTCTACAATTCATACACAATTTTCATCGCCCTGGTATATTTTCAACGTCTTCGTGCATCTTCAGCGCCTTAGTGTTTTAGGTTTCGTATATTACTTTCAAAAATTCGCCTTCCTCTTTCCAGCGCCTGGGTATATCATCAAGGATTATATTGCAGCTCAAAATTGACAGTGTATTAATTCCCCTCCTTATATCCTGCAGTTAAGGACCTTGATTTTCATTAGACTGCTGCGGGTCGTCTTCCAGGGGACGGTATGATTTTAGCAGTACAAGATGGTCGTCTCTGTATTTTCCTTTTAATTTGTCTAGTCGACATTCATGTTTGATGCTAAGGATTGTGTCCTCCTCCTCCTCCTCCTCCTCCTCCTCCTTTCTTATAATTTTCCTTCCTCAACAACAGCACTAAAATCATTCCATCCTCTCTTCCCCAGGCCCAGTCAGCACTAATCTACGACGCGGTGAGGGTAGTTGCTGAGGCGCTGACCAGACTAAAGCACAAAAAAGTGGACGTGTTTGGTGGGTCTCCTGGGCTGGGGGCGCCGCGGATCATCAGCTGCCACAGTAATGACGCTGATCACAGCGTCTGGGAGCACGGCGAGAAGATCACCAGGCACTTGAGGAAGGTGGGTCCAGAAGCAGGTCTCAAAGTGGGATATTAGGGTGTCTATATGGAGTATTAGGGTGCCGGGTAGGAGTAGTGGGGTGCCAGGGTGGCGTAATTATGGTGCCAGGGTGAAGTAATTATGGTGCCAGGGTGGGGTATTAGGGCGCCAAGGTGGAGTATCAATGTCAAGAATGATGGTTAGCGTGTCAGGATGTAGAATTGGGGTGTTAGTGCGGAATAGTGTGATGTTAGAATGGACTCAGAGGAAGGATGTCAGGAGTGACTAACAAAAGACCACCAGGGACTTGAGAAAGGTGGGTGAAGAGTTAGATATGTACTGCAGAGATGTTAGGATGCTGGAGAGGAAAAATAATTCCTTAGGGTGGAGTTGTAGGGTGCAAGAGGCTGTAGTTGTTCTTATTGTGTTGTTGTTGTTCTTGCTTTTGTTGCATAACTCTGGACCGCCTGACCAAGCATATCCGTCGACCACAGGTAAGTAACCGCCCCTATAAGGTTGTCCTATAGGTTCCGTACACCGTTCATACTGTGTCCGTGTTTTAGTGTGGCATGTGCTGTGCAGTGCTTCATTATGTGTGTTACGTTGTGTGGGTTTAGTGTACAAACGAGGCACATGTCTGTGATTATACCCAACCCAAATCTAAACTGGTATCTGAGGAGGGCTGGGTGATGTCCTGCTCTAAGCCTAGCCAGGGGAACTCGACCAGCTCTGTTCAAGGATACCCCTGGTGGGTGGACGACAGGACGGGTGGCATGTAGTTGTGTGCTCCGATCGGGGTGTTGTTTTGCCCTGCGCGTGAAGTGGGTAGGTAGGTGTTTCTTCAGTGATAGTGTGGGAATGTCTGTGGTAGGTTGTGTTAGCTTGTAGAATTAGTGTCAGGGTGGGATATTAGAGTGTTAAGAAGGACGGGTATGGTGTCAGGGTGTAAAGCTAGGTTGTCACTGTGGAATATTTAGGGTGTCAGGGTGTAAAATTAGGTTGTATGGAATATTAGGGTGTCAGGGTGTAAAATGAGACTGTGTGGAATATTAGGGTGTCAGAGTGTAAAATTAGACTGTGTGGAATATTAGGGTGTCAGGGTGTAAAATTAGGTTGTCAGTGTGGAATATTAGGGTGTTAGGATGTAAAATTAGTTTGTGAGGAATATTAGGGTGTCAAAGATGTAAGATTAGGTCGTCAGTATGGAATATTAGGGTGTCAGGGTGTAAAATCAGGTTGTCAGTGTGGAATATTAGGGTGTCAGGATGGACGTGGGGTAAGGGTGTCAAGAAAGAATAACTAATGATGATGTCAGACACCTGAAGATGATGTGTAATATGTAATTGTGGCACTGTGGATGTGTTACGGTGCTATAGAGGATAATTAAAGCACTGTAACCTTCCTACCGTAACATGCAGCTTATTTCGTGTAGGTGATTGGCAGAACAAGAGAGTGTTTAAGCTCTTCATCCTTTCTATAGCACTACTTTGTGACTAGCATCATATTCTAGTGTTAATCTATTGTTACAGTTCAGCACTTAAATTTCTGCATCCTCTCCCCAGCACTATTGATGACTAGCATCATATTCTAATGGTACTCTGTTGTTATAGCTCAGCATTCAAGATGGAGAGATGGCAGTGTTAGGTCGTTATGGTAAAATGAGCATAGGTGGAAAATTATGGTGCAAAGAGTGCATAACTATAGTTCATTTACCTTCATTTGGCTCAGATTTTCGTGCTGTCACAACACTATTTCCTTTAACTTATGTGGGCGCCTTGGCAGTGATGAGGTTAGTGAAGAATACATCTAACCCTTCCAGAACGGAAAGTATGTCGTATGCCGAATAAGATCGTCTGGAAATACCAAGATAACACGTGATCAGATTTTAAAGATTAATAAATATGGTTAACTGCGTCGTTTTAATTTTGTCAACCTGAAGACGTCATGTAGCCTACAGTATATCTTGTGTTCCTAACATTTCCTGCCGATTTGACTCAGCATAGAGGAGACATTTCGTAGTGGAGAGGTGTGAACTGGCTTTAGTATCATTTTTATTAAGAGATGTCTCTCCTAACCTGAGTAAAATCGGCCAGAGGTAGCTAGAAAGCAATGCAAAAGACGCATTTGGGGTGAACAGGTCAACCTTCTTTATTTTTGAATTGCATTGTTGATATAAAACTCCGGTGGCCCAGTGGTCAGCACTGCCAGCTACAGTTGCCAGCCCGATAACGCTAGTTATGATTTTTGCTGTGACAGGTCGCACCACTCAGTTCGGGTGGAAGTTCACCCCTGAGTTGGTAGGTGAATTAAATACTTAGGGTAACATCTAAGGTAGGTAACTGTGATATTCCGAATGATGCAATGGCCCTGTATCCCAGAACAGTGAGTGAGTAATCTGTCACAGTCTCAAAGGCGTAAGTCACGATGATGAACACTGGCACTACCTGCCTTATACTATCTGGCCTCACAGGTACACTGACGGTCAAATGTTGTGAACCTCTCCCAGCCACAGTAAGAATATCTACTGAATGAGTGTAGGACAGTGGAGGTTTGGGATTCGG
This sequence comes from Coenobita brevimanus, assembly GCF_032717465.1. NCBI lineage: Eukaryota > Metazoa > Arthropoda > Malacostraca > Decapoda > Coenobitidae > Coenobita > Coenobita brevimanus. Next base: position 43,087,214 of record NC_136954.1, on the reverse strand, counting down.
AGTGTTGGGGTGGCAGGAAAGTTAGAACAGTGGAGGTTTGGGAGGTGAGGGATGGGAGGTGTTGGGGTGGCAGGAAGGTTAGGACAGTGGAGGTTCGGGAGGTGGGGGATTGGAGGTGTTGGGATGGCAGGAAGGTTAGGACAATGGAGGTTCGTGATTTGAGGGATGGGAGGTGTTGGGGTGGCATAAAGTGGGGAAAAAATTTGGGAATCAACTTCCTGGACGTCATTTGGTACAGATTTATGTTGTGGCTTGCGGCGGGACACAACATTTGACCCCCAGTGTACGGTTGTCATCAAAAGCTGTCTCTTCGTTTTCTTTCCACCGGCTTTAAAAACAAGTAAGATGAATCCACAGTAACCTACACTGATCATTATATTTGACCACTGATCATTGTCAACTGAGTCAGTTAGTATAGATTCACCACACTGCTTTCCATAGACCATGGAAAAAGCAAGAGAAACGACAGGACTTTTGATGATGACCGTACCTGTACTTCCAGATGTCATTATTCAAGTCAAAGAAGGATTCTCGCATTAAAGGAGTGACACTGCATCCTGGATAGAAGTGTTAGGAGTCCATAGGGAGACTGTGCATACGATAAAGCCCTTGTGTAAGCGAGGGAAGGCATTGGTATGGCAGCGGTGGTAGGGTGCTTAGCGGATGAGGTGTGCAGCAGGTTTATGGGAATATGACACAGACAGCAGCAGGGTGAGCTGAGGCATGGGGGTGGTGGTGCACTGTTGAACGCACATTACTGTGTTAACGAGAGAGAGAGAGAGGGGTGGAGTCTCGCTTTGACACTGATACCCCTCAAGGGTCTTCACTCTTCTCTCTCTCTCTCTCTCTCTCTCTCTCTCTCTCTCTCTCAAAAATATAATAGCAAATCGTAAAAAAATAGCAAGATCAGTAAAATTAAGAATATAATGAGAAGCATCACTGGGTGTGCAACACCCATGCTCCCCAACTGGTCTAAGTGTCGAATATTTTACTTTGCCCTGTGACCTTGACCTTCGACAGATTACTCTAGAAATCTACTTGCTTCATCCATGCCTAGCTCATATCCATTCCACCAACTTTGACTCGAATTAGGTGAGAACTGTTTAAGTTGACTTTGCCCTGCGAGGCAAACAGACTGTCTTATGTCACAGCACTTTTAAAAAAGTAACATAACGAATATTGAAAACGGTTTCAGATCATTTAATGGCCATGTGTATTCAGACTGGAGGGTCGATTTGACCAGTAAATGAAGAGACTCCCTGGTACACCATATACCCCATAACCAGAATTCGTCGAACTTACATGCAGCCATGACTTAGTATTTGATTTGGGAGGGTGGACCAGTACCATCACGTGAAAGCAAACCAGCAAATAATTTCGTTACCCGTACTAAGTGTTGGTGTGTGTTTCTTGCATTATCTTGGTATTGTTGTTGTGTTTCTTGCATTATCTTGGTATTGTTGGTGTGTTTCTTGCATTATCTTGGTATTGTTGTTGTGTTTCTTGCATTATCTTGGTATTGTTGTTGTGTTTCTTGCATTATCTTGGTATTGTTGTTGTGTTTCTTGCATTATCTTGGTATTGTTGTTGTGTTTCTTGCATTATCTTGGTATTGTTGGTGTGTTTCTTGCATTATCTTGGTATTGTTGTTGTGTTTCTTGCATTATCTTGGTGTTGTTGGTGTGTTTCTTGCATTATCTTGGTATTGTTGTTGTGTGTTTCTTGCATTATCTTGGTATTGTTGGTGTGTTTCTTGCATTATCTTGGTATTGTTGGTGTGTTTCTTGCATTATCTTGGTATTGTTGGTGTGTTTCTTGCATTATCTTGGTATTGTTGGTGTGTTTCTTGCATTATCTTGGTATTGTTGGTGTGTTTCTTGCATTATCTTGGTATTGTTGGTGTGTTTCTTGCATTATCTTGGTATTGTTGGTGTTGGTGTGTTTCTTGCATTATCTTGGTATTGTTGGTGTTGGTGTGTTTCTTGCATTATCTTGGTATTGTTGTTGTGTGTTTCTTGCATTATCTTGGTATTGTTGGTGTGTTTCTTGCATTATCTTGGTATTGTTGGTGTGTTTCTTGCATTATCTTGGTATTGTTGGTGTGTTTCTTGCATTATCTTGGTATTGTTGGTGTGTTTCTTGCATTATCTTGGTATTGTTGGTGTGTTTCTTGCATTATCTTGGTATTGTTGGTGTTGGTGTGTTTCTTGCATTATCTTGGTATTGTTGGTGTTGGTGTGTTTCTTGCATTATCTTGGTATTGTTGGTGTTGGTGTGTTTCTTGCATTATCTTGGTATTGTTGTTGTGTGTTTCTTGCATTATCTTGGTATTGTTGGTGTGTTTCTTGCATTATCTTGGTATTGTTGGTGTGTTTCTTGCATTATCTTGGTGTTGTTGTTGCAGGTTGAGATGGAGGGACTGACAGGCAACATCAGCTTCACGGACGAGGGTAAGAGGAAGCTGTACTCACTGGACGTGGTGGAAATGACACTCAACAGCGAGACGGTCAAAGTGAGTGTGAAATTTATCTTATATCATTATCTTTATCATTAGCTTTTATCTCTCTCGTCGTTCATTTCTTATTTTTTGCTTTCTTTCGTTGGAGATGATCTTAAACACCGAGATGGTCAAGGGGGTGTAGTGAGTGTTGATTCTCTGTCTGTCTGTCTGTCTGTCTGTCTGTCTGTCTGTCTCTCTCTCTCTCTCTCTCTCTCTCTCTCTCTCTCTCCCACAACACAGAGACCGTCAAAGTGAGTATTAGCATCTTCAGTCCAATACCGTGCCTTTTAATTTTCTCTTGCTCACTCCAAACGATTTTTACCAACATGGAGTGAGAGATAACGAGAATTACAACCAGCGTCTCTGGTTCCCACATTTCCGTTCTGTATACCATTGTTGCATTCCGTGCTGAGTTTGATTTTCCCAGGATGAGCATTCATCCAGTGTTTCTTATTTATACTCTAACTTAACTTATCCTAACCTAACCCAGCCAAACAGATTACCTAAATGACCATCAAACCTACCTGATGCTAAGAAAACAAACCTAACCAAACTGGCTGACAAACTAACCTAACCTGATCCTAAGAAAGCAAACCTTACATAACCTATAATTTATTAAAAAGGAAACGTGCAACAACAGTACACAGAATGGAAATCACCGTCCGAAAAGTCTCTCATAAGTTTAATAAAGTCGCCTAGACGTATCAGGAAAAAAAAAATACGTCATTATAGTGAAGGGGTGGTGTTGCAGAGGGATGCCTTCATGTGGTGGCACTGATATAGCTGGTCGGGTAAGCTGCCTGGCTGTACAAACGTCCCTAAGTACGTCACCCGAAAGGAGGAGAATGGACGGTCGGAAAACGGTATCTTTAGCCAGCAGTCCCCCAGATTCACGTTGCAGATGAACCTGGGTTTTTAACTACTGCTAGTGAAGAGGTTCATTAATTTAATCTTAATATTATCAACTTTTTCATCTCTCTTAGTTCATCACCATTTTTGTTTCTCGTTGTCTCTCATGCATCCATTTCAGTTCCTTGAATATTTAAATGAAGGACAACCCTGTACCCATTTATACACTCGTGTGCGTGTGTTCTTACCTAATTGTTCTTACCTAATTGTATCATTACAGGAATGAGTCAAGCTCGTACTGTCCCGTGTCTTAAACCATATTTATCGTACATATCCTTATATTTGTGAATTGTTTTGGCACACACTATTTCATTTGGTAGTGCATTCCATTGATCAATTGCTCTGTTTGGGAAACTGAATTTCCTTACGTCTTTATCACCTCTCTTCTTATGCAGTTTTTTGCAGTGTCCTCTTGCTGATGCTTCTCCATATGTTAAGTAATCATTTATGTCTATTTTCTCCTTCCCTGATATGCACCTTATATAGCATTATCATGTCATCTCTTTTCCTTCTCTCCTGTAGTGTTGGTAGATTCAGTTTATTTAGTCTTTCTTCGTAGCTTAGGTCCCTTAAGCTTGGTATCCATCTTGTAGCGGCCCTTTGAACTTTTTCAATCTTGTCTATGTGCTTTTTGAGATGAGGACTCCGGACTACTGATGCATATTCCAGGGTTGGTCTAATGAATGATGTTATTATCCTTCTTAGCATGTCTTCATTTATGTATGTGAATGCTATTCTCATATTTGCAAGCAGTGTATACATGTTCCGTACCTTCTCGCTGATGTGGTCAGCCGGAGATAGTCTGTTATTGATAATCACACCTAGGCCTTTCTCTCTTTCTGATGTGTATAGGGTTTTATTTCCTAACTTATAATCCCAATCAGGTCTTTTTCCACTTTTACCAAACTTGATTACATGACACTTGTCCACATTGAATTCCATTTGCCATGTACTACTCCATTCATGAAGTTTATTTAATTCTTCTTGTAGCTCTTTACAAGAGTCTGTGTTAGTAATTATCCTTTGTATTTTTGCATCATCTGCAAACATATTCAGATAGCTCTCATTTCCAGTGTTACTGTTTATATCATTTATATACACTAAAAACATGATTGGTGCCAGCACTGAACCCTGTAGTACTCCACTAGTCACTTCTTTCCATGATGAGTAGTTTCCTCTTAGTACTGTTCTCATTTCTCTTTTTATGAGAAAGTCTTGCATCCAACAAAACAGTTTGCCTTGAATTCATCCTTGATGGTACAGTTTCCATAAAAGTCTTTGGTGTGGTACTGTGTCAAAAGCTTTCTTGAAATCTAAATAGATACTGTCCACCCATCCTTCCCTTTCCTGTATTGTGTTTGTTACTCTGTCATAGTAACTCAACAGATTAGTAACACGTGATTTTCCTTTTCTGAAACCAAACTGTCTTTCTGTTATCATACTGTGTTCTTCTAGATGATTTACCCAAGCTTTTCTTATAAGCTTTTCTAATACCTTGCTTACAACACTGGTCAGTGATACTGGTCGGTAGTTGAGTGGATTTTGTCTATTTCCTTTCTTGAATAAGGGGGCAATATTTGCTTTTTTCCAAATATCAGGTAGTTTACCTTGACTCAAGGATTTCTTGAAAATTAAAAATAATGGTTTACTTAACTCCTTTGCACATTCTCGTAGTACCCAACATGAAATTTCATCAGGACCGCTTGCTTTTCCTCTGTCTAATCTACTTAAGTCCTCCTGTATTACTTTTTCTGCTATTTGTATATCTGGTAGTATGTGTGGACATGCATGTTCCACATAGTCCCTCTCAAATTTTTTTTCTTCTGTAAAAACTAATTGGAAATTCTTATTTAGTACTTCACAAATATCTTTCTCTTGTGTATAAGTGATTCCCTCGTCCGTAATTGATTGTATTACATCTTTTACTTTGGTTTTGCTTCTGATATAGCTGTAAAACAGCTTTGGTTGATCACTACTTTTATTTATTATATCCTCCTCAAACTGTTTTTGGGCTTCCCTCCTTATTCTTGTATAATCGTTTCTTGCCTGTTTGTAATTATTATACTCCCTTTCACTATTATGTCTTCTGTATCTATTCCGCAACAAATCTCTTCTTTCTTTTGATTTTTTACATTCTGTATTGAACCATTTCTGTATTTTCTTATCTGCTTCTTTGTGCTGTGGGATGTACTTCTGGACTCCTATTTCATACAATTCACAGATTTTTTTATATACAGCATTTAAATCTTGTCCTCTAAGCTCATTTTCCCAATCAACTTCTAAGAAATACTTCTTTAGGTCTTGATAATTTCCCTTTTTATAGTTTAGGCTCTTTTTGTAACTGTCATTGCTGTTTACTGTGTCATATGCTATCCTGAAGTTATAATTTAGTACTGCATGATCGCTTTTGCCGAGTGGAGGGTGATATATTAAACTGTCAATATCATTTTCTTGCCTAGTAAATATTAGATCTAGCACTGAAGGTACATCAAGTCCTCTTTTTCTGGTGGTTTCCCTCACATGTTGCGTTAGGAAGAACTCTTGTACGAGATCCAGGAGCTTTTGGTCCCAACAGCTTTCTTGGCTAATTATATCTAGAGTATTCCAATTTATATTTGTATTGAAATCCCCAGTTAGTATAATTCTTTCTGATTTCTCTTCCATTTTATGTAGTAATGATCTTAAACTCTGAATTGTACTCTCTGCCAGGTCCTCATATTCATCTCTTTCTTTTGTGTTTGGTCTGGGTGGCATGTACAAATTGGCTACAATTACTTTACCTTCAGATGTGTTGATCTCTACTGCAATCAGTTCTACTTGTGATGGTATATCTAGTTTTATTTCATTGACTTTTAGATTTTTCTTAGTTAATATTATAATTCTTCCTCCTTTTTTTAAATTTCTGTCTCTTCTCCATATATTGTATTCCTCTAAGTTTAGTATGTCATTGGATATCCTTGGTGTTAATTTTGTTTCAGTTAGGCATATTATTTGTGGTTCATTTTCTCTGACATAATCATTCATCTCTAGTAATTTAGATACCATTCCATCCACATTTGAGTACATCAACTTTATCATCTTGTTTATATACTTGTCATGACATGGTTCTACTACCTTCCTCCTTTTTATTCCATCCTGTTTGTGTACCACTTTCGTACCTGCAATCCTATTACTTTGTAAAAAAATTTCTTCCTCTCCTCTTCTGATCTTCCCTCATTTTTTGTTTTTGCTTCCTCCCTTTTCTCTTTCAGTAATTCCAGGTCCCCTTGTGTTAGGCATCTTTTTATCCATACTTTTTTGAACTCCTCTTTTTCCATAAGATTCTTTACATTTTTTAGTATCTCTTCCACAGTGTTTACAGTCTGGAAAGTCACCTTTAAAGGTCTTGTCTTGCATTTCTCATATTTCCCTAACCTTTTGTGTTCCTCTATGTCTTTACTACAGATTTCCTCTGATACTTCTTTCAGTAAGCTCATTACATTTGCCATCTCCATTTTGTCTCTTATGATCTTGTTTTTTACTTCTTCCTCTTCTATACCAGTGATTACTGTAGATTTGTTTATATCTACTGAATCTCTGACTAACTTTGGATTGTTTTGGATTATTCTTTTCACCTCCTTTTTAATGCTTTTTCCCTCCACCCTTGTTTCTAAGTCTTTCTTTACTTTCACCATTTCAGCATACGTGGTTTCCACATCATTTTTGTAGCTTTGCACAGCATCATTCACCTGTGTTATCTTCTCCTCAGTATCACTGCTCTGGCCTATAAGACTGCTTACTTGCCTAATTGTCTCTGTGTCATTTTTGAACTCTTCCATAACACTCTCGAGATTGACTACTGTACTAGCCATTTCACTCATTTTCTTCCCAAGTGTACTCAATTCCACTGTTAGTTCACTGATGGTGTGTGTGTGTGTGTGTGTGTGTGTGTGTGTGTGTGTGTGTGTGAGAGAGAGGGGGGGGGTGATACTCTAAAATGGTCATGGGGGAGAATATAAAGGCAATATTATGAGGAGCGGGGGGCAGGAGAGGATCAGATGAGACTTATGAACGGACAAATAATGAGGGGGGGGATTGTTGTCGGGAGGAAGAGAGGAAAGGAGGAGGAAAGCAAGCTAAAGGGGAGAAGAGAAGAAAGGAAAAGAAGGAAAGGAAAGGCGAGAGAGGAGAAGGAAAGAGGGGAGAGAAGAGGGAAAACAGAGAGAGAGAGACAGACAGACAGAAGATAAACTGTGAAAAGGGAAAAAAAAGAGGGAGGGGGGTTTAAGGAGAGTAGAATAAGACAATGGACACATCTGATAGCCGCATCCACCCTCACCCTATTCACCCCAACACATAACAAAAGGTGTCGTTTGTTTTTAGACACCCCTTACAGTAGACCAACTCCACATGACAACACTCATCTCAAACACACGCCAAACACTCCAGACATACACCAGACACACCACTAACACACCCCGGCCCTCAACACAAACCCCCATAGGTGACGCTCATAAAACTGTAGTTTCATCTTGCCAAGTTTCATAATTCAAAACATTGGGTGACTGAGTGAGTAAAAGCTAGGGACACGCACTGAATTTGGCCGCCCTTGTGGGTTAGGGAGGAGGACGAAGAGGAGGAGGAGGAGGAGGAGGAGGAGGGAGATGAAGTGGAAAGGGAAAGAAAAGACACAAGAATTCAATTGAGCAGTCAGAAGGTAGATAAGGGAGAGAAGGGAAAGATGAGAAGAATGAATGGTAACGAGGAGGAGCAGGAAGAGGAAGACAAAAGGAGAAGAGGAGAAACTAAGATGAGAGAAGGAGAAAGGAGGGATAAGAAGGGGGGACGAAAAACAAAGGAGGAAAGGAGGGAGGGTTGAGATAGACAGATGAGAGAGATGGCCCGAGGCTTTGGTGTACGTACAGGGGGAAACAAGAGTACGAGAAGAAATGAGTCACAAGACAGAAGAGGAGGAATGAGAAGGAAGGGGTCACAAGGAGGAAGAATAAAAGGAGAAATATGAAGGACTGAATAGAAGAAAGAGGAGAAACAAGAAGGGAGAAACAAGAGGAGGTAGAAGAAAGAAGAAAGGAGAAAGAAAAAGTATGGGGAATGAAGAAGAAAGGAAGAGCAAAAAGAAGAGGAAGAAGAACAGAAAAGAACGCAGAAGACTGAAATGGCTACAAGCGTGGTGTATATACAAAAACAAGAAAGAACAAGAGGAGGTGAAGATGGAAGACAAAACGCAGGAGAGAAACGAAATGGAGAAGAGAGAAAAAGAAATAAATGATAGAAGATAAATGAAAACGAAGGTATGAAAGGGGAGGAGAGAAGAATGTAAAAGATATGAAAGGGGACTGAAACAAGGAGCACGAGAAGACGGGTGACAGGCGAGGAGAGGAAGAGGAGAAGCACGAAACTGAGGAATGAAAAGTAGGTTAATAAGAATAGAAGCGAAAGAAAAAAAGATACAAAGGAAGGAAGACAAGAGGAGAACTAGGGCTCAGATGAAGAGAAAAAACTGTGTTGGCTCCAGGCTGTGGTGTGTGTACAGAGGCAAGGGGTACAGGAGGAGAAAGACACGGAAGAGGAAGAAAAAGAAGAATGAAAAAGAAAGAGAGGAGGGTCAGAGGGGAGACAAAAGAAGAAAGAATAACGACAATCAAGGAGGAGATGAAGAAATAGGAGAAACGAGAAGATAAGGAAGACGAAAGGATTAGATGGCTCCTAGAAGGGAAGAAGGAGAGAAGGATATAGGAGAGAATAGAAGACAGAGGAAAGAAGAGAGAAGAGATGTGAGAGAAAAAAGTAGGGATGCAGGCGAAATAATACGAATAATAATAAGAAAAGGTGAGGTGGATCCAGACTGTGGTGTGTATGCATGAGGGGCCAAGAGCAGAAGAAAAAATGGGGAAAAAAGATATGGGAAGAAAGAACAGAAGCAAGGAAGATGAGTGAAAAAGAAGAGCATAGGACAAAAATAAAAAGGAAAAACAAAGATGATGAGGAAACGAAGAAGATAGACAAGAAAGAAATGGAAGGTAAGGGAGGTGGACAACATTGGGTCCAGAGGAATTGCAAGTATTTAGTTTGCATGTATTTCTAAGAAAAATGAGTTATTAGAAGATAAAATGTGAAGCCTCATGATATATTCGTTGTTGGGTAGAATTACGCAAGCGTTTTTTGAATGTTTGTGGTATAGAAGATGCTTGTCCTGCAAGGGATGTGTTGGCGCCGTCGCAGGAACACAAAAGTGGCCAAAGCACACATCAGAGGACATTGTTACCTCTCTCTCTCTCTCTCTCTCTCTCTCTCTCTCTCATACAAACGTACCCTGACTACTAAATCTAAATCCAGGCCATAACACGGTGCACTTTGCCACCCACATTTCACCAAACCACACCGTAGCAGGAGCACAAAAATGGCCAAAGCATTCCCACAGAGGGTATCAGTCAGGACCAAGATCGGAATGGCAGCTACAGGATTCCTTTGAGGTATTGTGTGTACAGTTTCCTTTCAAAATGTTTATCAGGGAATTTTTTTTTTTACATACATACATACGTACATACGTATACATACATACATCGTGACCGACAGTAGTGTAGGTAACGCAAAATATTGTAATTATGGCTAGAATGCCTGACAAATTGGTTCATTAAAGCATCATTTAGAGGTGAGGGTCATTTTTTTCTCAGACCATGAAGTGGGCGAAACATTACTGCCTAAGATAATCAAGGATCTTATCATTTAATGGGTCTTTGAGTAACCCATGGCAACAGTTGATGCGATGGATGCGGATATCCTGAGATTTCGTGGAGGGAAAAAAAGCTTATTATGAAATATTATGACCGAAAAAAGGAGGGGAAGGCAGAACTACCAACGATTACTTGCAGGAAAAAATGTGGAGTGTGAAGGAATTGGGAAGTAAAACACACAGTAGGACAAATTATGGAACGAAAAAAAGTGGAAGATGGTTATAAAGTGCAGTGCTTGCATTAATAAAGAGGAAAAATGTGTAATACGGGAAAACGGCTGTAGGAAAAAAAAATGTGCGTAGCAAAAAAAAAAATAGCATCCGGGAAAAGGAAGAAAGACTCTTGGATAAGAGATGCATAAAGTGAAAGATTGAAGAAAGCGATGGGTGATAGATAAAAAATACGCGAAGTGAAATTTACAAGAAACTACGAAGGATGAAAGTTGAAGAATTCCGTAGGAAACAAGTTGAAAAAATATCCAAACGTAAAGCTCTTTGATGGGCGGCAAGAGGAGTACAAAAGATCTTGGTGGAAAATTCCTTGTACGAGAGACCATCGTAGGAGTAAAAATTGGAAGAGCAGACGAGGACAGTGGGGGAAAATAGGAAGGACGAAAAATACGTGGATGAGGAACACCTAGCAGTGAGAGAGGGTGGAAAGTACATCATGATAAAGGCATTTCAGTAGCTAACGTGGAAGGGATGCGGGGAAAATTGCACAAAGTGATATATGGAGCTGTGTTGCACGTAGGAGAACTGTTGGGACTTTGGGAACGGATTTTCAAGAGTGCTGAGAGAGAGAGAGAGAGAGAGAGAGAGAGAGAGAGAGAGAGAGAGAGAGAGAGAGAGAGAGAATTTGGGGATTATTTCTACGTAACCCGTATTCTTTTTCCCTGACTAAATGGATGTCTTAACTAAAGTTTCACACCAAACGTAGACATGATGTTGGTGGTTCGCAGCTTTATTTTTATTTTATTTATTTAGTTATTTAGTTAGTTATTCTATACACGAGTAACAGTGTCATATCAAAATTTTCCTTATGTACACACGATCAAAAAACTACCTTTACTACCATCCGTCTACATTTTGAAACCGTAAACGAAAAGTATGAAAATATTCTCCATTAACTACTCATAGTTGTACATGGCCAGTAATTTAATTAGTATGACATGAAGGAAGAATATGTAACATGTGAAATAAGCTGTCCATTCAAAAATATTGCCTAAAGAAAAAACGCGATAAGCAACAGCGTTCAGTGTGAAACCATCGGTCACCCGTATAAAGAAAGTTTTCGAAGCTCCGAACAACCTCCGTAACACTGAACGGTAGGGCTTGGTGGATGTGTAACTTAGCCAGCGGTAGAATCAGAGAGTCAGCAAAATGTATGGATGATGAGTGAAGCCATTAGCAATAATTCTGCCGCACTTCTTAACCAGCTGTGGCAATGGAAGGCGTTATGTGAAATATTTATTTAATATGATAGCAATATGAAACACAACACAAGAACATGAGAAAAGAGAGTACCGTCTGTCATCTGGGGAGGAGGGAGAAGTATCTAAGGCAGGACACAAAGCTGGCAGAGAATTGTCGTCGTAGTCTTAATGATGGTTGTACCTGCTGAGAAATATGACTCCACGAAGAACGCCAGTATGAAAACATTACAGATAATATATTTAGTAGGGAAAGATTGAAAAAAAAAAAGTAAAACTTCTAGTATGAAAAAAATTATACTGAGAATATTAGTATATATATAAGACTAAAAAAAAAGGATAGCACCAGTTATGAATAAACTATACTGAGGATGTGATTAGTATGAAAAGATTTTAAAAACGTAAAACGCCTAGTACAAGTGAATTACAATGATGATATTGAGTACTGTGAATAAAATTGAGGAAAAAACTGAAACTCCTAATATTAATAACTTATACTGAGAATGAGTAGTTTGATAAGATAGAAGATAGGTAAAACTCCTAGTATGAATAAATTACACTGAGATAAAGTAGTAGGGTGTAAATTAATGAAATGGAAAGTATGAAATGTTGAAAGAAAATGGTAAGGTCGAAATTTATCCATGAAAAATGCTAAATACGAGAAAGAAAAATGAAAATATTGCCGGCTGGAGACGGAAAGTGAAAAATCAATCGCACTTGTTTGCGAAAAGACAGTTTAAAAATACCTGTAACAGTACTAGTAATGAAATATATCATTGTAAAAAAATGTGGTAGATGCAGGGCCGCACTATCCGCTCAATGTAGTATTACCATTAGCTGACCCTACACTGGATGACAAGGCACATGGTTCCTGTACACTAGGAAACCATTTACTACGCTGGATGGTAATTATATAAAGAAATAGCTAGTAGTCTAGTGGGTTAAGACTCTCCAACCGGTTGTGGCCTGTAAGGGTTTACATCCGAGGGCTGGTATGATAAGGTAAAGGGGCATCCGGTGTGAGGCGCTTAGCCACGGTAGTCATCTCTGTAACTTAGGCCGTTTAGCCTGTGATAGGTTTATTGCTCACATAATGCCAGTCAGAGGTTGACGGGTTACTCGCTTGTAATAACCTATCCCCGGGCCCCTACACTCCTGTTGTATCAATGAAAGAGTGGATGATGGATGAATGGGTGGATGAAAAGACTGCAACTGAAAACGTGTGAAACATTGCTCGTTAAATGAGAAGTTGGAGTCAAGCAGAATTGGTGTGTACAGATAAGAAAACTGCTTATTACAGAGAGACATACTGTAAACACATTGAGTTCCAAGTGTATTTTAAAAAATGCATGATTTACAGAAATTAACAATGGGAAATATTGGCTGTTGAAGGCGGTAGAGACAGACCAGAAGCACAAGTTTGCGGAAGACGGTATAAACAGTGCAGTAGGTATAAAAAGGCTAGGTACGAATTATAACCTCACAAAAAAGAAAAAAAAAAAGATTTGGGGTGAAAAAATTGCAGAAGAAATATTGCTCGCTGGAGGCAGAGGTGTAACAAAAAAAAAAATTAGAGACAAAAATACAAGGCACGAAGTACATCCTCAAAAATGCCTGGTTTGAAAAGATTACAGGGGAAAATAGTGCTCGTTGATGAGGTTGAGGGGAACATCAGTAGCATAGGTGTGTGCAGTATAGTAGTATAGATATAGTTACTCGATGTGACTTATCGTTCAACGGAAAACGAAAGGAATGCAAAAGTTAAAGAAAAAAAAAAAACTTGTTGCACAAGATAATTAGATTAAATATGTGGAAAGACTTCCCATTCAACAGACACACACACACACACACACACACACACGCACGCACGCACACACACACACACACACACACACACACACACACACACACACACACACACACACACACACTTTATTTTTTCAACTTTCGTGTCGTCCATAATCTGTTGGCTTCAGTCGCAGTTTTCCTTCGTTCCCCAGTCAGTTTCTCAGTTTCCCAGTATCCCTCATCAGTTTATTCCTGCTTTCCTCCCAAGGTCCCCCTTTCCTCCCGTGTCTCCTATTCAACCTCTCGGGGCGGTAGGAGAGGGGACAGGAAGTCATCTCACACAGGCACCAACTTAATGTGTCGTCTTCGTGTCCGCCACTCCCTAAGCACGCGTCATTAGCGACATCAAATGCCGGACTTCCAGCCTCTTCCTTCTCCCCCTTCGCCTTCCTGCCTTCTCTTTACCTATCTCCCCCTCCCTCCTTCCATCTTCTTTCCCTCCCTACCACCCTCCCTCTGCCCTCCCTCCGTCCCTTCCTACATCCTCCTCCTCCCTCGTCTCTTCCGCTCTCCCTCACTCCCAGCCTCTTCTCCCTACTCATCTCTCCCCCTACCCATCCCCCCCTCCATCCATCTTCTCTTTCTCGCTCTTCTCTCCCTTCCTCTCTTTATTCGTCTCATCCTCTCTCCCTCTTCCTGACCTTCCTCTTCTCTCTCCCCCTCTTCTCTTTCTGCCTTCTCTCTCCCTTCACCTTTCCTCCTCCATTGAAGTTTTCCAATAGACTGTGATGCCTTGGTAGTCCAGCAGAGGAAGTAAACACAGGAGGTTTGGGGAGGCTCTTGCTTACCCTACTTTTGCTGTTTTGTACTGTAGTCTTGAAGAATCTCTCTCTCTCTCTCTCTCTCTCTCTCTCTCTCTCCATGATCAAGAGACGTCAATTAAAATACGTAGGATTTCCAACTTGTGTCCTTTGATGTTTCTTTTTCAGGATTTGCGTCAGAGCCAAGACGCTGAATGTCAAGTTTTTCAGTGCCATCCCTTTCCCCATTTTCTTATTAGCGGGATTATTCAGATCTCATTCAGGGTTATTCAGGTGTTAGGGCTCTTATTCAGGGCTTATTCAGGTGTTAGGGCTCTTATTCAGGGTTATTTAGGTGTTAGGACTCTTATTCAGGGTTATTCAGGTGTTAGAACTCTTATTCAGGTTATTCAGGTGTTAGGGCTCTTATTCAGGGTTATTCAGGTGTTAGGACTCTTATTCAGGGTTATTCAGGTGTTAGGGCTGTTATTCAGGCTTATTCAGGTGTTAGGTTATTCAGTGATATTCAGGTGTCAGGGCTGTTATTCAGGGTTATTCAGGTGTTAGGACTCTTATTCAGGGTTATTCAGGTGTTACGACTCTTATTCAGGGTTATTCAGGTGTTACGACTCTTATTCAGGGTTATTCAGGTGTTAGGGCTGTTATTCAGCGTTATTCAGGTGTTAGGGCTGTTATTCAGGGTTATTCAGGTGTTACGACTCTTATTCAGGGCTTATTAGGTGTTAGACGCTTTATTCAGAGTTATTCAGGTGTTTGGGCTCATATTCAGGGTTATTCAGGTGTTAGAGAGCTTATTCAGGTGTTACTGTTTTTATCGAGGTGTTAGGGCTTTTATTCAGGGTTTAAGGGTCAGCCAAGAAACTGGTCTAGTATTTAGTAGAAAAGATATAAAATCAGGATCACATGGCAAGGTCAGTTGAAGCAATTCGTATCCTATCTAGACCAAACATAGGGGCAATGTTCAGGGTAAGGCAAAGAGAAATAAGTTATAGTTTGAGAGTAGTCAGTCAGATGTCAAGGTCACAGGGAAAGTCAAATGTTAAGGTCAGAGGGCAAGGTCAGCTCAAGCAGTGGCACCAAACTTGCTGGAAGCGCTACGGGTCAGGCAAGATGGAAGTGGTTTGGTTTTGAGAGCAGTCAGTTAAAGGTCAGGGTCACAGGGCAGAGTCAAATGTTCGACCCATATACCAGTTGTTGGTGCTGGGCTGGTGGTGGTGTTTCAGTGTTCCTTGTTTTATATTTTGAAACGGGCTTCTTATAGTTAAAACAGAACGTCTTTCTCTTCTTAATCATACCATAAAACACACACACACACACACACACACACACACACACACACACACACACACACACACACACACACACACACACACACAAATATTTTACTGAAGAAACACAGACCCAACGAAACACACAAAACTCCGCCTCCACCACAATACCTGCCACACCATCACAACCACCATACCATCTCTACCTCAAAAACTGTTAACCGAGGAATCACAAACCCAGGACTAGTAAATTATACCACAGAGAATCACAGAGTCCTATCCACAACCGCACCGTTGTTAACCTACATCACCAGACAAACACAAATTCTTCCACTGAAATACGTCGCAAAAGAATCACAGCCACGAAAAAACAGACTCGTTTCACAATACTACCTTACACAACACCACCACCACAGGCACCTTTACCTACCACATCACCACCACCACACAACAGGCACCTTTACCTACCACATCACCACCACCACCACAACCACAGGCATCTTTACCTACAACATCACCACCACCACCACCACCACCACAGGCACCTTTACCTACCTCATCACCGCCACCACCTCCACAGCCACTTTTCCCTACCACATCACCACCACCACCACCACAGGCACCTTTACCTACCACATCACCAGCACCACCACAACCACAGGCACCTTTACCTACCACATCACCACCACCACAACAACCACCACCACCACCACAACCACAGGCACCTTTACTTACAGCATCACAACCACCACCACCACCACCAGCACCACAACCACAGGCACCTTTACCTACCGCATCACAACCACCACCACCACCACCACCAGCACCACAACCACAGGCACCTTTACCTACCGCATCACAACCACCACCACCACCACCACCACAGGCACCTTTACCTACCACATCATCACCACCACCACCACAGGTACCTTTACCTACCGCATCACCACCACCACCACCACCACCACAGGCACCTTTACCTCCCACATCATCACCACCACCACCACAACCACAGGCACCTTTACCTACCACATCACCACCACCACCACCACAGGCACCTTTACCTACCACATCACCACCACCACCACCACAGGCACCTTTACCTACCACATCACCACCACCACAACCACAGGCACCTTTACCTACCACACCACCACCACCACCACCACCACCATAGGCACCTTTACCTACCGCATCACCTTCATCACCTCCACAGCCACTTTTCCCTACCACATCACCACCACCACCACCACAGGCACCTTTACCTACCACACCACCACCACCACCACCACAACCACAGGCACCTTTACGTACCACATCACCACCACCACCACCACAGCCACTTTTACCCACCACATCATCACCACCACTGCCACAGGCATCTTTGCCTACCCTATCACCACCGCCACCCCAGGCGCCTGTACCTACCACATCACCACCACCACCACCACAGGCACCTTTACCTACCACCGCACCACCACCACCACCACCACCACCACCACCACAGGCACCTTTACCTACCACACCACCACCACCACCACCACCACCACAGGCATCTTTGCCTACCACACCACCACCACCACCACAGGCTCCTTTACCTACCACACCACCACCACCACCACCACCACCACCGCCACAGGCACATTTATTTTACCACACCACAACCACAACCACATTGCCTTACCACACCACCACCATAGGCACAAAACTTTACCACACCACCACCACAACCACGACCACAGGCACATTACCTTACCACACGACTACTACAACCACCACCACAGGCACATTACCTTACCACACCACTACCACAACCGCCACCATAGGCACATTACCTTACCACACCACCACCACAGGCACATTACCTTACCACACCACTACCACAACCGCCACCATAGGCACATTACCTTACCACACCACCACCACAGGCACATTACCTTACCACACCACCGCCACAGAAAAACCATACTGACGAAACAGACACAAAGAAACAACTCTGTCCCTCACACCACAACCACCTCCACTGCACCACAACCACCACCGCCACCTCTCCTCTTCTCTTTTGACGCCTTAAGCTGGGTCGGTAAAAGGCAGCACGCTCCTGTAAAGTTTGTAGTGGTTGAGGTGCGTGTGAGTGGAATAGTCAATGTATTGTTATCAGGGGGTCCGTCCCTATGAATAACACATGATTGTAAGTGTGGAGGTCGGTGCAAGAATGCCAACTACCTATGGACCCACTTTTTTCTCCCATGTACTCAGCCCTTACCTTTATATTTTCTTTGACTTGTCTCCGTGTGTTTGTGCTTTTGCAGTGTTGCGTGTAGGGGTTATTGAAGGCTATATCTAGGCCCTCCAGTTCCAAAAGTCGCTCTGAAAGCTGCATGAAATCGTCTGGTGATATCAATAATGGTTGAAAGTGACACATCATTAACACGTCATGCACTGGCCAGGAGGAGGTGCTGGGGAGCCTTCGAGTATATTTAGTTTAGGAGAAGACGTGCCTGTGTCTTTGGTACCTATTCCATGAGTGTTAGGGTACGGATAGGAAAGTCTGGCTGATGGTGATGCGTTTAGCTTTGCGTCGTTGCCGTCTCTTTCGTTTCTCTTTATCTCCAGCTCTCATTTTTTTAGCATCGTTGACTTCTCTTTCCTCTTTCTCCAGCTCTCTTCCTTTTTATATAGAAATTTTGAGAGCTTTTGGATAAGGTTCAGTGTTTGAATGACGTGAATAATTATATATTGATATATCTCCTCAGTAGGGTGACGCTTTTTTAAATTTTACTCTTGCTGCCTCCAGACGATTTTACTTTGCTCACAGGGTCTTCAGACTGCTGGAAGGGTTACATATGGCCTGCATATTCCATTCACTACTTGGGCGTTCTCCTTTTCTTCTCTCTTCTCCTTCACGCTATTGTATTATTTTTCACATACTTCTTCCTCCCTCTTCCTCTTTAATTTCATTGCTTTACATCCGTGTTTCCTCCTATCTCCCTTCTTTTCCAAACCCTTTCTCCTCTTCCCTCCTTCCCAGTGTTCTCTTCTTCCTTGTTACCTCCCATCTCCCTTCTTTCTCTCTCTACTCCTTCACTTCTTTCCTTCTTAATGCTTTCTTCTTCCCTGTTACCTCCTACTACTACTTTCCCTATTCCTTCACCTTCCCTCTGCTTCCCAGTGCTATCTTCCTCCCTATTCCTCCTACCTCCTCCTCCTTCTCCCAGTTTCTCCTCCGCCCCCTCCTCTATTCTTCCTGTATGTTATGGATACTCGACTCTCATCTCCTCCTCCTCCTCTTTTTATGGATACTCGGCTAACACCTTCTCCTCCTCCTCCTCCTCCTCCTCCTCCTCCTCTCCATACTTACCTTATTTTATGGGTACTGGACTCTCATCTACCATCAGCGCGTGGCCCACAAAGGATTCAGTTAAGCACGTTCATCTGTCTGTCTATTGTCAGACACCTCTCGTAAAGGGTGGCCACAAACAAATCGCCTCCATGTCGCCCTGTCCCCCGCAACCTCATTACCCTGCTCCCAGCTCACATCTCCTTCTCTCATATACCTCACCATTCCATCTCTCCATCTCATCCTTGGCCTCTTCCTCCCTCTCCCCTCCCTCCACCTCCTCACTCACATACACTGTCCTCGTCAGTCTCTCACTCTCCATAGTTCATTGGTCAGCATACTTATAATGATCCCAAGCGTCTGTATGGCAGAATAATGACAGAAATAAAATGCAAAGGGAAAGGGGGAGGAAGGGAAGAGTAAGGGATTATGGAATACATACCGGTTCATAATACATACATGCATACCTACATACATACAGATACAGTAGATATATAGACAGATAATAGATAGGTAGTAGGTGGGTAGGTAGACAGATATTGTGTGTGTGTGTGTGTGTGTGTGTGTGTGTGTGTGTGTGTGTGTGTGTGATAAAAACAGGAGAGATGAAAAATTAGGAAAAAAATGAAATCCAGGTGTGGATGAAAATGCGAGAGGTTAAGTTGGAGAGGGAAAATGAGGATTTTTTTTTTTTACATTTATTTTCGTTGGAATAACACGCACGTTAAGGGAAACATACCTGGAAAAAAATATGGAAATACATGAACACCTAGATTACGATTTATATAAGAGGGGAGAAGAGGCAGAAGACAGAGACACTTAGGTGGAGATTGATATGACAGAGGAAAGGGATGGGAGAGAGAGTTACATAGATATACAGATCCCAAAGTGCCCACTAGGTGACAAGTAGATAGGTTAAATTATGAGAGAGAGAGAGAGAGAGAGAGAGAGAGAGAGAGAGAGAGAGAGCATGGAACCGTGAAAATGAGTGGAAGTATTGGAAAACAAAAGAACCTTATTTCAGTGAAAATGTAAGAGTTTGAGATCAAGCGCATATGTGAAAATGAGAGCGAGGGTAAGATAGATTTACTGTAGATGTGTGAGAGAGCAGTAGGTAAGAGTGAAAGTGAGAGAGTAAGCTCAGAGTGAGAAAATGTAAGACCAATGGAATGGAAGCCAAAGTGATGGTTGTTGATGGTGATTGTGATGTTTGTTGATAATTGGTTGTTTGGTTGGTAGTGATGTTGCTTGGTTGTTTAGGTTGGTTGGGTGGTGATGATGGTTGGTTGGTAGATATAAGAGTGATGTTTTAATGGTTGGATGCCTGGTTGGTGGTGATGGATGTGAGGTTGGTTGGAGGTGATTTGGTTGGTTGGTTGGTGATTGTGTTCTTGTTAAATTTGGAAGTGATGCTGTCTTAGTTTTGTTTATGTTGACGGGTTGTATGTTTGGTTGATGATGGTTGGTTGGTTGGTTGGTTGTCAGATTTGGTACTGATATTTGTTTAGTTATTTGGCAGATCGGTTGGTAACGATGGTGGCTGGTTGATTCGTTGTCGATCATGGTTGGCTGGTTGGTAGATCTGGTGTTGGTGTTATTAGACTGGTGGTTTGGCAGTGAATATCTAGATTGTCAGGTTGTTAGTAATGATGGTTTTAGTTGGTAGTGACGTTAGAATGGTTGTTTGGTTGGTGATAGTAACGGTGGCTGTTTGTGATGGTGGTTGGTTGTGATGTTTAATTGGTTGTTGATGGTGGTGATGTTGGTGAATATTATTAGTGGAAGCAAACTTCACGAGAGAGAGAGAGAGAGAGAGAGAGAGAGAGAGAGAGAGAGAGAGAGCCTAAACAGGTTGATAGATCAATAAGTATATAAATAAGTAATTAGATGAATAAATAGATACATAGATATGGATAAACATGCACACAGATAAATGTATAGACAGGACAGATATCAAGTAGGGAATAAGTTTCACGAAGTCCATTGTGCTTATCGTAATTCATTGACTGGATGGATATATATGTAATAATAACTCCATATACAGTATAAAAAACATTTATCATATATATATATCTATATATATATATATATATATATATATATATATATATATATATATATATATATATTGTTACGGAACAGAGAAAGATAATGTACACTTTAAGTGAGAATACTAAAAATCACTACTGTCCCGTAAAGTTCCAGGTTCAAAACAAAAGAGTTAGGTAAAATTACAAGTTAAAGTTTAATGCTCAAACTAACAACAAAACATTCAGGACTCCTAAGGATAATGTAATGGCAAAAAACAGGTTAAATATATGGTTAACTGCAATAGCCTCTATTAACACGAAATTAGCAAGAGTAAATTTACCTAAGTCAGCCCTGATAAAATGAAAATACACTGGGTAATGCTCAGTTAATGCAAGATAAATTATTACAGATACAAAATAATATTAAAACTGGCTGACAAAATGAATCCTACATAAATTACAAAAAACGTTACTAGGCCTAAGAATTAACCTTATGCTACACAGTACAAGAAAAAATGCAACAACAGTTATACTCAAATTACACACAGCTGCTAGATGTTTGGAGACTTTCTGAGCACTCACAATAATAATAACTGTACAGGGGAGGACAGAGATGTGAACAAAATGAGGAGCAGATCTAAGTGGCAATGATGCAGAGACTGAGCTCACTATATAGGGGCCAGCAGATCTTGATACAACTTGTAAGAAGGACGCGCAAATGAAGCCATGGGGACAAAGAGTTGACAATCCCGCTCTGAACAACAGAAAGAACGACTTACTCTACTATAACGGTAGAAGGGGGGGACTGAGGCAGAACACGCTCGTGATCAAACATGCAGCATACTGTGCGTTAAAATTACACAAAGGATGATGAAATCATAGGCTATGTAACACCTCCCCACAAAGAAAAAGAAATTTACAAATGAAATTTCTTATTACTTTAAACCAATCTGTTTAAAGTCTAGATAAGCAATCTGCAATGACATTTTCCCTCCCCCTGCCATGCTGTATGTCCAACGAACACTCCTGAAGAAGTAGACTCCATCCTGTCAATCTCTGATTTTTATCCCCAAACTTACTAAGGAATTTCAGTGGGTTATGATCGGTATAAATGACTATGGGGTCAAAACCAGAACACAAATAAAATGAAAAATGCTGTAAACCCAAAATCAAGGCCAAAAGCTCTTTCTCAATAGTTGAGTAGTTCTTTTGAGGTGGAGTGAACTTCTTACTGTAATAAGATACAGGGTGTTCAATACCCTGATCATCCTCTTGCAGCAAAACAGCCCCAGCTCCTGTATCACTGGCGTCAACAGCCATCTTAAAAGGCTTAGCAAAATTTGGAGTAGCGAGCACTGGCTGACTTAATAGGATAGCTTTAAGTTTGTTGAAAGAGGATTCACAGTTATCGGTCCAGACAAATTTAACTCCCTTTTTCAGTAGGTCTGTAAGTGGTGATGCAAGAATAGAAAAGTTAAGAACGAATCTCCTGTGATAACCTACCATTCCCAAAAATCTTTGTAGCTCTTTCCTACTTTTAGGTCTGGGAAGATCACTTATAACCTGAACCTTAGCTCCTGGTGGTGCAACATGTCCATCACCAATTACATACCCAAGGTACTGAACTTTAGCTTGACCAAACTCACACTTTGATAAATTAGCTACAAGATTAGCATGAACCAAACGCTCAAGAAATTTACTGACATGGCATAGGTGATCTTTCCAGTTGTCACTGAAGATTAATACATCATCAATATAAACAACACACCCTGCCAAACCCTCGGTTACAACATTCATGAGCTTCTGAAATGTGGCTGGTGAATTCTTCATACCATATGGCATTACAGAACATGCAAAAGTCTTTCCTAGTGTTACAAAACATGAGATCTCCCTAGCACGTTCAGTCATAGGTACTTACCAGTATCCCTTTAACAAATCAAACTTACTTATGTACCTAGCCTTTCCGATCTTGTCTATGCAATCTTCCATGCGAGGGAGAGGGTAAGTGTCTGTTTTGGTGATCTGATTAACATGTCTGTAGTCGATGCAAAGCCGCTGTGACCCACCTGGCTTAGGGACTAGAGTGACAGGAGAACTCCACTCGCTCTGACAGGGCTCAGTCATCTTGTGGTCCAACAGGTAGCCAAGCTCCTTCTGGATGAGAGGAACTTTCACTGGGTTCACATGGTAAGGAGGCAATTTATTTGGCTTTGCGTCTCCAACATCGACATCATGCATCAACACAGTGGTTCTTCCTGGAGTGGCACGGAACACTTGCGGGTACTCCTGCAGTAATGCCGACAACTCCTGCCTTTCCTCGGGAGGTAGATGAGAAAGCTTAGTCTGGAGATCATTCATGATATCAGGATTCTTCCCCAAACTATCACTCAGGCTCATGCTGCATGGGAGAGCTTCACTTGCAGACTCGAGTGGAACAGCTACAGTGCAGACTGGATTATTTTCGTCCCGCCTGTGATATAACTTTAGCATGTTGATGTGACAAAGTTGCTTGTTCTTTCTACGATCTGGTGTGGTGATGACATAGTTGACATCACTGAGTTTCTTCTCCACGAAATAAGGACCACTAAACTTGGCTTGAAGAGGTTGCCCATGAACCAGTAGCAGAATCAAAACCTGATCTCCTGGCTGAAAGTGGCGTAACCTGGACTTCTTATCATAACAAGTCTTCATCTTCTCCTGAGCAGCTCCTAAATTCTCTCTCGCCAGCTGTAAAGCAGTGGACAGCCGTTCTTTGAACTTCATCACATACTCCAGCAGGTTGATGTCATCTTCCTCCGACAGCCAGTATTCCTTGAGTAGCTTAAGGGGTCCTCTTACTTCATGGCCAAACAGTAGTTCAAAGGGTGAGAAGCCCAGTGATTCATTTGGAGATTCTCTTGCGGCAAATACAACGAATGGAAGACCTTTATCCCAGTCTTTCTGATGTTCCAAACAGTATTTCTTGAGCATCGATTTGAGTGTTTGATGATATCTCTCCAACGCTCCTTGGGTCTGGGGATGGTAAGCTGAAGACGTGATCTGGGTGATGCCCAACTCTTTCAGAGACTGCTTGAAAACATTCGACATGAAATTACTTCTCCGGTCTGACTGTACCTCCTTGGGCAGACCAAACTTTGTGAAGAACCCTAGCATTTCCTTAACCACGTTCTTTGCCGAGATATTTCTAAGTGGAATGGCTTCAGGATAACGAGTAGCCATATCAATCAGGGTCAACACATAAGAAAATCCTGAAGAAGTCTTAGGAAGAGGGCCCACAATATCCACCAACACATGGGTGAATGGCGCCTCAAAAGGAGGAATGGGAACTAGAGGTGCAACCTTTTCGATCTGATTACACTTCCCCATAACTTGACAGGTGTGACAAGACTTACAATACCAGGAAACATCCCTGAAGATACCTGGCCAGTAGAAGTGTTTCAAAATGCGTGCCACAGTCTTCCTCACTCCAAGGTGTCCTGCCAAACTGGAATCATGAGCCACTCTAATGATATCCAGCCTACAAACACGAGGGATGACAACCTGATGTACAACCTCCCATTCACAGTCGGCTGATGCTGTTGGGGGTCTCCACTTCCTCATAAGTACTCCTGACTTTTCATAATAACAAGTAGAAGCACCGGCTGACTCTTCTTCACTGTAAGCAGAGTTAGCTAGACCTTTCAACTCAGGGTCAGCAACCTGCAACTCAACCAACTCTTGACGAGACAAATTATCAACACTACGGGGTACTGCCTCATCTGGTGAGTGGTCCAAATTAGCAAGAAAAGTGTCAGCTAGGATAACATCATCATCATCATTATCCTCTAAGTCACCAGTAACTTTAGATTTAGCCCTAGTGACAGCACATGCAGGGAACACATCAGGGACATCACAGTCCTGGGTCGCAGCCACTGGCTCACTAGACAACTGAGGAGCTGGACACACTTGACTTCCACCAATATCATTTCCAAGTAAGAAAGTTACACCTGACATTGGGAGTGTCTCAACCAACCCAACCATAACGGAACCATTAACAAAACCAGACTCTAAATTCACTCTGCACAGAGGAACAGAGAAGTAATTATTCCCTACACCTTGTAAGATTACAGTTTCATCAGAGGAATTAACATTAGAGCCTAGAACACTGGTCAGCATAAGGGATTGGCAAGCACCTGTATCACGATATATTTTAACTGATTTCCTGTCATTACTGTCCAGAGGACTGACAAAACGATCAGACAGGAAATTAGCACATGAACTCTTGAGAGTGTCACCCACGTTACTGCTCAAAAGAGGAGCTCCATCATGAGAATTTAAGTTACCCCTCAAAGCAGGTTCAGTTAACTCAGTTAAAGAATTCTGGGAACTCTCAAGGGTGGACACTAGACCAATTGACTGAATATTTAAAGACTCCTTTTTGTTCACATCACGCTGTCTCCTGAAACATTTCTCCGTAGTATGACCAAGCTTACTACAATAAGTACATTTACTTTTCTGAAATCTAGAGGTGAAGCTGGTATTTACTTCCTGAGAAACATCATCTTTATTCTCTTTCCTGTTACCTGTACTCTGAGTAGAGGCAACGTACTTACTCTCAGCTTTCCTTTTTTCTTTAGAATATCTCTTGTGAGTGAGAACATATTCATCAGCTAAAACTGCAGCATCATACAAATTATCTATTCTTCTCTCATCAAGATATAGGCTTACATCTTTATAAATACACCTCTTGAAGTCCTCCAGCAAAATCATCTGCTTAAATTTACCAAAATCAGAATCCACATTCTTAGAATTTAACCTCTGCTCTAACAGATCTTCTTTGATTTTTGCATACTCAACATGGGATTGCTTATCTTGCTTGTAAGTTGTCCTAAATTTTACTCTATAAGCTTCAGGAACAAGCTCATAGGCCTTAAGAATCAAGCTCTTAACTACATCATAATTATCAGATTGATCCTGAGGCAAAGATGCATAAGTTACTTGAGCTTTACCGGTGAGAACAGTTTGAAGGAGTACTGGCCAATACTTTTTGGGCCAATTAAAACCTGTAGCTACCCTCTCAAACAACTGAAAATACTTTGTTAAATCAGATTCATTAAAAGGAGGGACAAGTTTAACATTTTTAGCCACATCAAAATCATCAGAGCTAGATGATCCAGTTCCACCTTGTTTCATGCGATACTCATGGTCTGCCTGAATCCTAGCAAGTTCAACTTGTGCGTGAAACTCAGCCTCCTTAACACAAGCCTCCTTAGCCTGAGACTCAGCCTCCTTAGCACGTGCTTGAAATTCAGCTTCCTTCACACGAGCCTCCTGCAGGGCTAGCTGTAACTTAGCTAATTCAATCTGCATTTGCTCATTTGGAGGAGTTACATTAAACAAGCTTTCATTAATCATGTCAACAATTTGATCTTTAGAATGATGAGAGCGAACAGCAATTCCCAATTGTTGAGCAACAAGCTTAAGTTCATTCTTTGTTCTGTTTTCTACATCACACACTGTTTGCACATTTGACAAAAAATCTTTGGCTTCATCAAGTGTAGTAATAGTAGACATCATGAATAAATCACAGTCACAAAATATCAAGCAATATCCTTATGATAATATCCTGAATATCCTGATATGAGGTCGCCAAATTTATGTTACGGAACAGAGAAAGATAATGTACACTTTAAGTGAGAATACTAAAAATCACTACTGTCCCGTAAAGTTCCAGGTTCAAAACAAAAGAGTTAGGTAAAATTACAAGTTAAAGTTTAATGCTCAAACTAACAACAAAACATTCAGGACTCCTAATTATAATGTAATGGCAAAAAACAGGTTAAATATATGGTTAACTGCAATAGCCTCTATTAACACGAAATTAGCAAGAGTAAATTTACCTAAGTCAGCCCTGATAAAATGAAAATACACTGGGTAATGCTCAGTTAATGCAAGATAAATTATTACAGATACAAAATAATATTAAAACTGGCTGACAAAATGAATCCTACATAAATTACAAAAAACGTTACTAGGCCTAAGAATTAACCTTATGCTACACAGTACAAGAAAAAATGCAACAACAGTTATACTCAAATTACACACAGCTGCTAGATGTTTGGAGACTTTCTGAGCACTCACAATAATAATAACTGTACAGGGGAGGACAGAGATGTGAACAAAATGAGGAGCAGATCTAAGTGGCAATGATGCAGAGACTGAGCTCACTATATAGGGGCCAGCAGATCTTGATACAACTTGTAAGAAGGACGCGCAAATGAAGCCATGGGGACAAAGAGTTGACAATCCCGCTCTGAACAACAGAAAGAACGACTTACTCTACTATAACGGTAGAAGGGGGGGACTGAGGCAGAACACGCTCGTGATCAAACATGCAGCATACTGTGCGTTAAAATTACACAAAGGATGATGAAATCATAGGCTATGTAACAATATATATATATATATATATATCTATATATATATATATATATATATATATATATATATAAACAGGCAGGGACAGACAGATACCAGATAGGAACCCCATTTGAAGCAAGGTACATTACAATTCTCGTAACTCATTATCCCAACAACAGTGGTGGCTGCAGAACATGGCTGCCTACACACAGTACGAATCAAATATTTTCGCTCTAATGGCTTATTAAATTTTTGATTGATGATTTCCAAGTGTGATTGATGTTTTGCTGAATTCAGGGTACACAACAGTACTATATTTCACCATTTTTTTTGGGAATTTTAATTAACTCTGTCCAGTGACGTATTTTGTCTTGCTAATACAAAACTATTATTATTTTATTTATTATTATTATTATTTTTTTTTTTGGGGGGGGCGTGTGACTGACTTCTTTGAATATACTGAACAGCATTGTCCTTCCTTCAAGATTTTATTCTGTGACCATAATTAACTCATTTAATTCGGTGGATTTTTGTTTTTCGTTTATTATTACCACCATTTTTTAATACTTCATTCACAACTGTGTTAATCTGAGACGCCCAGTTAATCCTTACTATGTAGTGACTTTGTTTTTCCGTTTTCTTGTCACCCGCAGACGATTTTTCAGTGTGTATTTGACGTCTATTCACCAGGTTTTTTCTTTACTTTCTGGAACCTCCGTAACCCTACCTGTGTGTGGGATAAAAGTCGTAATGATGATGTTGATGGTGATGATGATTGTGAAGAGGATGATGACGATGACGACGATGACGATGATGATGTAATTGACGTTTGGCTGAATTTACAAAGGAATACTGTACTCCATTCTGAAATCTGTTATTCTGTGTCCTATACCCCTTCCAGATAGTGTCCTGTTTCATTTGGTTTATTCATGATACCATTAGAGGATTTTACTCAACTTAGGCTGCACATGTAGTAGTGACGGGGGGTTGGGGAAGGCTGTATCTAACCAGTCGATTTAAAAGCTCTTCAGAAATGTTTAAGAAGTGGTAGCATTAAGGGAATATAAAACAAAACGTTCAGGTAAATGGGTTAATGTGAGGCTTTTTTTCCCCCTCTCGTGGTGCGGTCATCCCAGTTATTTGGGAACCGAGTGTGTTTATGCTTCTAACATTCACCTGTCATGGTCGGGACACTTAATATTCTATACCAGTTAAACCCAAACGATTGTATTCAGCTGAGTGAGTCGTAGGAGCCTGATGTTAAACAGAATCTTGACTATATTAAAGACACACCGTCACCCATCATACCGAATGTCCTTTAACCTTCACCCTGTTCCTGTCTATCACTACAATATTCTCCCTTACCTTCTCATCACCTTGCTCACCCCCCCCCCTCACTTCTGCATTCCACCCTTCACCTCACCTCTTTTCTCAGTTACCCCTTCCTCCTACCTCTCTCTGAAACTCCCATTCCTCCATCCCTCCCCATACTACCCCCATCCCTCTTACCTCTCTCCGAAACCCCCACTGCCCTCATCACTCTCCATGGTACCCTCTCTTCTCACCTCACTCCTTCGCTTCTCTCCACAACGTCTCTCCACAACACCCTCTCCTCTCTAAATTCACCCCCTCATCTCTCCCTTCAGTGCCCCCCTCCTCCCTCACACCGCACGTCACTCTCATTTGCCCCTTTCCCCCATCCCCCCACCTCACCATCGTGCCCCCCCTTTCCCCCACCTCACCTTTGTATTCCCCTTTCCCCCACCTCACCTCTCAGTGCCCCCCCCCCATTCCACCTCATCACCTCACCGTGCCTGCAGTGTAGCAATACGTTGCAATAATGAACCAGTCTCAGTGCAGGGCGTACCCAGTAGGCCACGTGTTATATTGGCAGTATATCACTGACGGCCTGGGTCCTGCCTCGATGGCCTGCCTGTTATCGCTGCACCTCCTACCGCCGCTGGGAACGAGGCCACTGATTTGTTGGGTGGAAATGTGTGCTGGTTGATTATTGTGCTGAGGTGGTCGTACGTATTGCCTTATTGCCTGTGACCTAACCTAGAATAGTGCAACTTAACCTAACCTGACTCATCTCGACTAACCTGCCCTAATAAAACTTAACCTAACCGTGCTTAAACCCTGCCAACCTAACCTAACCTGTCTGAACCCTGCTAAATATAACTTAACACAGCTTAGCCTAACGTAACCTAACTTCACCCAGTCTTATTTAAACTGACAGAAACTTACCGTACCTTTAGTTTCCTACTGTCGTCACTCCTCGTATCAGCGCTAGGAATGTGGCCAGTGATTTGCCTGGTATAAATATGTGCTGACTGGTTGACATTGTGCTGAAGTTTCCGTAGGTATGTTTGCTGGTGTGTGTGTGTGTGTGTGTGTGTGTGTGTGTGTGTGTGTGAAAGAGAGAGAGAGAGAGAGAGAGAGAGAGAGAGAGAGAGAGAGAGAGAGAGAGAGAGAGAGAGAGAGAGAGAGAGAGAGAGAGAGAGAGAGAGAGAGAGAGAGAGAGAGAGAGAGAGAGAGAGAGAGAGAGAGAACTACAAAGTAAGCTTGAAGCTGGTCAGAGACCTGAATACAGTAATGAGAGAGAGAGAGAGAGAGAGAGAGAGAGAGAGAGAGAGAGAGAGAGAGAGAGAGAGAGAGAGAGAGAGAGAGTGATGGGTATGCAAATATGTTGGGAATATTCCAGACGCAATTCACTTACAGCGAAAAAGAGAGAGATTTTAGGGTGATTTTTCCACCTTCTCCATTTCAGTGTCATCATCATCATCATCATCACCTCCGCCATCGTCATCATCACCGTCATCTTCATTATCTTCGTCATCATTACGTATTATTTTTGTTGCTATTATTATTATTATTACTATTAATTATTATTAGTATTAAGTGGGAAATTACTCTGCTCTTAACGTAGTATCTGCGAGAGAGAGAGAGAGAGAGAGAGAGAGAGAGAGAGAGAGAGAGAGAGAGAGACAGACAGACAGACAGACAGACAGGCAAACAGACATAATGGAGAACGAGGAAATAAGGGCATGGGAGAACAGGGTTGTAATCCAAGGTGTAGATGGGGATAATGGCTCACCTGCTTCCTCTCAGGGAATAACGACTGGTCATTCTTGCCTTCAGTGTCTGGATTGATGACGAATTTATGTGAATATAGATAAAGGATAAAGGTGGGAATGTTTGGAACAAAATTGAAGATATAGTGAAATGAACAGAAAAATGAGGAATAGATAAATGGGAAAATGTAGGTTGGTTTATATATAACACTCATTTTCACTCCACTGGTGATGCTTGTGCGCTGTGGGGACGGTTGTCAATGTCTTAAGTGTATAACCTGCATCACTTACTCATTTAATACTCCCCCTTCCACATCCACGCCCACACCAGGAGACTGAGTCGTCACCACAACACAAGTTACAGTCAGGCGAGTTCCTAGTGAAGCCTTGTTTACAAATGACTGAATGGAGATCAATAAAAAAAATGTAAAAATAGTGAAAAAAAGACAGTGAAAAAATGCAAGAAGGATATGGCAATGGAATGAAAATGAGTGGGAAAAATGGGGTAGGGATGGGGAACAAAAGTACAGGAAAAAACGTCAGATGGAAGGAAAAAACGGAAAAGGAAAAGATGTAGATGGAAAAAGGAAAACAGCGAATGAGGAATGGAAAAAAGATAGAAGGACACAAAAATGAGTGAGAGAATTATTAAAGGAAGGAAAGATGGCAATGAAAGGAAGGAGCTGGGGAGGTGCGAAAAGAGTATCGTAGTGGGTGTGGAATGAGACTTTCTCCCATCATTGATACCGCCAATTATTACTTTATATTCCATAACCACTGCGAATCCGACATACTTTCCTGGAACATTTAGTGCAGAAGTCTTAGGACGTCTCTCTCTCTCTCTCTCTCTCTCTCTCTCTCTCTCTCTCTCTCTCTCTCTCTCTCTCTCGCACCTTTGTGTGTGTGTGTGTGTGTGTGTGTGTGTTGGTATGTTTTAGTTAGGTAGGGTAGCTAGGTAGGTTTGTAGGTAGGTACACTGGCTGTTGTAAACATATATTTAAAAATCCCCACAAGTAATGTCCTAGACTTTTACGCCTACGGAAATCAGCATAAATTTTAGACCATTTGTGTTTGTGGTGATAAATGCGCCTTCATGTGTCTGGCCCAATTTACCAACATCATACATTCTTATCATGGTGAAGGGGGAGAGTGGAGGAGCGAGGGAAGCGTCTGTGTGTGTGTGTGTGTGTGTGTGTGTGTGTGTGTGTGTGTGTGTGTGTGTGTGTGTGTGTGAAAGAGAGAGAGAGGGGGGGGGGGTCAGAGTACAAAGGAGTACAAAGAAAAGCAAACAGCAACACACCTGTTGGTCCTTTCGTGGCTGTTTGGTGTAAGGAAAAAAGTGGAGGTTGAGGATGGGATTTGGGAGGGATGCAAAAGTGGTGGTTTTGTTGTTGAGTAACTCCTGTCTGGCCGAGCAGACACATCAACCGCATTGCCTGCGCAAACGCCATTGCAGAGCCGTCGTGTGCAGTGAACCAATGTTCCTTCGAGGCAGACAAAACCTTACCACAACGAGACGCGAAGAAGATTGTAGAGTTTTGGTTCCGGATGGACGCCGCATATGCGTCTCGCCACCCAGTTAACAAGGGCACCATAGGAGGCTCCACATAACCCGAAGTATGATTATATGGTAACCACCCAACGATGTAACTGATTTCCTGTGTTACAGAAAACAAATAGTCTTGTCACTCAATGTAGAGCCACCTGAAGGAGAAAGAATAGTAATGCAAGAGGTTGGGAGAAACAGGAAAACAGGATGGCAAACACAGAAAAAGAATGATAAAGGCCAAGGAAGAAGTAGGCAGCACTATATCAAGTTTGCTGCTAAGTGATGAACGGCTTCCCTCCCACTTTGTCTCTCTTCCATCATTTTCCTACTCCCTCCTCTCTCTTACCCTACCTCCCTCCCCCCCCTTACCTCCCTTCGCCCTCTGTCTACCCCCTTCCTCCCCTCTCTCTCCGTTTCTCTCTCCATTAATCATCACACCCTCAGCATTATTCAACATCATTCTCTCTCTCTCTCTCTCTCTCTCTCTCTCTTCCATAACTTCTCCAGCATATTTCCCACTCCCTTCCATGTTGCATCTCACACACGTCATTGACTTTTCTCATACATTCCTGCCTTCCTTCCCTCCTGCCCTTCATATATATTTCATACATTTCCCCTCCGTCCCAAATTCCTTACCAAGTGCATCCCACTTCTTGTTTATGTAATTTTCTTACATTTTCCTTATACTTTCCATATAATTTTCCTCACAGTACCAGTCAGTTTGTACATTTACTTGCTCTTTCCTGTAATTTCCTTCTCCTCTTCCCTTTTCTTGCGTGTTTAATATCCATATATTTATCAAACATTTCTCCTCATTCCAAATATCTTTCCTATATTAACCATACTCCTTCCATTCCTCTCTCTCACTCTCTCTCTCTTTCTCTCTCTCTCTCTCTCTCACTCTCATTTGCCTCCCAACCAGTGTTTGTCTCCAACCCCCCCTGCCCCCTCCGGGATACCCACACATGTGGACACAACACTATTGCTTACCCCCACCCCCACCCCCCTCCGCCTCTCCTGGTTCCGTTCATCTCTCCCCTCCCCCTCTCTTCTTGCTCCTTTTTGTCATTCTGTTTTTCTTCCCGTTCTCCTCTCCTTTATTTTTCTCCTCCCTCCTCTCCCTTTCATTTTCCTCCTACACACTTGCTTTTCTAACATGCTTCTCGTCTTTCCTTTTCCTTCCCTTGCCTCCGTCTTTTCTGTTCCCTCGTCCCAAGCCTGTATTTTCTTCTCCTATTCTTTTTCATCCTTCATATACAAATATTTCCTTCCATTTCGCCTTTCCATTTTTTTCTATCTCTCTCTCTCACGCCTTGTTCCTTCTTCCCTCCTCACTCTCTGTTTTTCACCTTTTTTTTTTTTTTCCTGTCCCTCTCGCTATCTTCATGCTCATCTTTTTCAGTTCCTTCCTTCCCCCACATCTTAGACATGAATAAATATTTTGATATAGACCGGTCGAGTCAAACCAGAAGTAATGGCTGCAAAATCATGGGAAAGCGATTCCAATCCCACGAAGCAAAATACTTCTTTAACAGAGTTGTAAATATCTGGAACAGATTGCCCTCAGATACCGTGAACAGTATCTCAATTGAGACATTCAAAAACAAATTAGACAAGTATTTGCACGAAAATCCTCAGTTGACTCTTTTTCTGTCCGAATAACTTGCTTTTATAGCTACGGTACATGTAAGTTCATGCCCCCTTAGTCTACAAGACACCCCGTAAACAATGTACCCGTACATAGTGTTGCGACACGATATTATACATTTTCAATTTATTCGGTGCAAACAAAGCAATATAAGCACAGATTAGGATCTGCACAGATAACCCTGAGTTAACGGTCACTACTCTTACTTTCGACCTGTGATGGGCTGTGGATCACTGAGGGTCCATGTTAGTCAAGTGACCACCATCGGGATTTTTTTAATGTACCAGGGGTCACTGCTTCAGGATGAAACTGGTGTACTTGTCCCATATGGGAGAGTTCCCTGTCTCAGTGGAGTGAACGGAGCTAGGGCTTGATTGACTGCTGCCTACCTTAAAAGCGCCAGGCATGGCTGCCGCACCACCCCTAAACATCCACACTGTTCAGGCCCCTCGTGTCTACAGGACACCGCGTAAACTTAACATAGCATCACGTCACGTCATTATACGTTTTTCGATTTACCCAAAGCAAGTGAGGTAATATACAGTAAGCACAGATTAGGATCTGCACAGATAACCCTGAGTTAACGGTCACTACTTTTACTTTCGACCTGTGATGGGATGTGGATCACTGAGGGTCCCTGTTAGTCAAGTGACCACCATCGGGATTTTTTTAATGTACCAGGGGTCACTGCTTCAGGATGAAACTTGTGTACTGTCCCACATGGGAGAGTTCCTTGTCTCAGTGGAGTGAACGGAGCTATTGCCTGATTGACTGCTGCCTACCTAAAAAGCGCCATGGAAGGTTGCCGCACCACCCCTAAACATCCACTCTGTGCATTGCACATCCACACTGTGCACTGTGCAGTCCCCTTTTATCTAAGACACCCGTCCTATATAGTTTTCAATCCCCCCAGTGCAAAGAAAGCAATATAAGCACAGATTAGGATCTGCACAGATAACCCTGAGTTAACGGTTACTACTCTTACTTTCGACCTGTGATGGGCTGTGGATCACTGAGGGTCCCTGTTAGTCGAGTGACCACCATCGGGATTTTTTTAATGTACCAGGGGTCACTGCTTCAGGATGAAACTTGTGTACTTGTCCCACATGGGAGAGTTCCTTGTCTCAGTGGAGCAAACGGAGCTAGGGCCTGATTGACTGCTGCCTACCTTAAAAGCGCCAGGCAAGGCTGCCGCACCACCCCTAAACATCCACACTGTGCAGTGTGTAGCTTCCACGTTATGTGCATAGACTTCCCATTAACTCAATGTAACCGGTTTATAATGTCATGCCGTAACTATTATTTTATTTGTTTACTTTCTCTTTCAGGTTACTGTATCGGGTAGCTTATAGATAAAGTATTATAGAATGTGACTTTTCCTTTCCAGTGTTTCCTATAAAATTTCCATGTCAGTTTTTCCTTGCTGCATGGTGTTTTTTCTCACTTTTTCCTGGAGGGTTTGGTGGTGGGGGGAGCCTTCTTGCTTTACTATCCTTATCCTTCAACATGTAGAGTTGGATCTTGTAGTCATAGTTTTCTCTAACAAGCAGCCTCGAAAGGACCATAAGGTCTGTTGCTGTTTGCTTTCCTGTGTAATCCTGTGTAATCTTCCCTTCCCTGCCCTTCCCTTCCCTTTTTTCCTCCTTTTCTCTGCTTCGTTTCATCTTACCTTTCCTCCCTATTTTGCAGTGTCCATCCTTCTCTCATGTTTGTCTTTTTATTTCTTTCACTCCCCTTCTCTTCCCTTTTCCCCTCTTCCCTCTTCCTTTCCTCTTCTTGTTCTCCCCCTTTCTCTTCTCCTCTTCTCGCCTCATTATGCATTCCGGTTCACTTTCTAAATTTCTTTTGGCACTACGTTTCTTTGCCAAACCTTCTATTTTTTTTTTCCTCCGCCATGGCAGTATTTTCTCTTTTCCAGCTAAGATGAAGGCGGATATTCTTGTCGGGTAAAGAAGCTCTGTCGATATGAATTCGATATAAATAACGTAAAGAATAAAGTTCCGGTGTAATATTTGAAAGGAATATGAAGCAACAAACCCAGATCCACCTGTATATTCCAACAAAGATACAATTATGTATTATTTGCTGTTTATTTCAGGATAATTTGTTGATTAATTTGGGGTTTGTAGCATCATTTAGGGGGTTTGAGTAAGTCACTTGGGTCTCGAATGGAGGGTTCGTGGCATTTATCATTTTGCCTTGTAACTGGGAGGAGGCTTTGTTTTGAGATGAAGTTGGGGTGTTAGATTTAATTATATTTCTTTTATTCGCTCCTTTATGTATTTAAAAAAGATCCTTTATAACTAAATATTAATGGTACGTGACATGCTGGCATCAGAGGACACGTAATTTGCCTGAAGATGGCCTGTGGTGCGCTAAAATTCGGATTTCAAAGTGGTTTTCAGAGTATTTTTCATCATTTTGTTACATCCTTGTATGTGTGTGTGTGTGTGTGTGTGTGTGTGTGTGTGTGTGTGTGTGTGTGTGTGTGTGTGTGTGTGTGTAATATTGGTAAATAAAAAGGCACTGTTCAGAGTAAAATGGTGTTGAGTGAAAGGTGTGGGTGTGGTGTGAGTGTGTGGTGATTGGTGTGGGTGTGGTATGAGTGTGTGGTGATTGGTGTGGGTGTGGTGTGAGTGTGTGGCGAATGGTGTGGGTGTGGTGTGAGTGTGTGGTGATTGGTGTGGGTGTGGTGATTGGTGTGGGTGTGGTGATTGGTGTGGGTGTGGTGAGTGGTGTGGGTGTGGTGTGAGTGTGTGGTGAATGGTGTGGGTGTGGTGTGATTGGTGTGGGCTTGGATGATTCATGGCGGTAGGTAACGGCATATAAATAGGGACCCGGAGGAGAGACGGGGATCATACGTCACCCTGGAGACGCTGCGGGAGGAGGGGTGGGGGGAATTGCTGGTGGTGGAAATACAGTATAGCAATATTTGTGGAGTGATGTGGCCAGATGATGGGAAAGGTGGTGGTGGTTGGTGCGGGAGGGTGGTAGTGGTTTTGATAGTAAAGATGGTAGTGGTTGGTGGGAATCGTTAAGGTAGTAATAGTGGGAAACTCTATTGTGATGGAGGGGACGTCGGAAGTATTTAGTGTAGTGGTAGTTGAGATGATGGTAGTAGTGTTGGATTGTGGTGGTGGTGGTGACAGTTCAGTAATGGTACCGTAACTGTAGTTAGGCTGGTGGTAGAGGTGTGGATGGTGGTAGTGGTAAGGATGGTGGTAGTGGTAAGGTTGATGGTAGTGGTAAGGGATAGTAATAGTGGTGTGCAGGGCGTTAGTACTGGTGATGGTAGTAGTAGTAGTAGTAGTAATGAAAATGGTGGTAGGAATTGTGATAGTGTTGGTGCTTGTGATGGAGGAAGTATAAGTGGTAATGTTAATGGTTAGGAAGCTGGTATTCATGATTAAAAAACAACTGGTGATGGTGTTCTTGTTGGTGGAGGTGGAATTGCTGGCGATGATGATGGAGACGGTGATAAATGTACAAAAGAAAGTGAGAATAGTGACAGACATGTTGTAGGCTGTTGCATAGGGGGCCCAGATATTTTTCTTCTTAGACATATTCTGTGTGTGTGTGTGTGTGTGTGTGTGTGTGTGTGTGTGTGTGTGTGTGTGTGTGTGTGTGTGTGTGTGTGTGGCAACACTGTATAGTACATAAATACCCCTACCGATAATGTTTACTCCCTTAACCACGATGTCTTTTATTGTCGTATTATTTCTATTGCCAGACGGTCTTATATCGCCCTGGAAGGACTTTCAAATTGAAGGGGTTAGATAGCCTACTTAACCTCTACACTAAGATGCAACGTAACTAAACTGAATATTATTGTCCAGCGGGCGTGAATTATTTTTTCGTTTTTCAACCTTGCACTAACTGAATGTAAAAAAAATAGACATTACAAGTGCTCGTGGGCCCTTCGGGCCCCTCGCACTTGCTCCTGCGGAGGGCTCTCGCGTTTATGTGTTGTTCTAGTGTAACGTTGTCACTTGGATTTTTTGCAGCTAACCAATTGATCGTGATATTTGCAGCTTCGGGAATGGAACCCAAGTTGTCCGAACGCAAGTCCGAAGTACACACACAGACACACGGCTACTGTTACAGTTTATTTTAGTTCTACCTCTGGGTAAAAAAATTTACGGAGATCTTATACCGGGCTCCGGGAGCAGCGTTTTTTGGTCAAAATGTGATTGCTCATTAAATATAGTAAAAGTTTTTCAATCGTGATGGGACCAAGTTTTTTTTTACATCAGCGATTTTTTTGCGATTTTTGTGCCAATTTTGATGCGATTTGAATGTGTAGATTCGGCTGTCCAAAATACACACACACACACACACACACACACACACACACACACACACACACACACACACACACACATGGCTAGTGCTATAGTATATTAGATAAAGCATGAAAAGTAGGGAAGTAGGAAATGATGTAGATAGTTGCAACACTGATCAAGCCGTCCCCACAACACAAGAGAACTGAACTATGCAATCAATGAACGTAAACAGGCGGACTGTGTAAAGTATTAAAAAGTTTCCGAGATACAGAAAATGATGCAGGACAGACACATAACGTTGAATGAGCCGTCCCCGTAACACACGAGAATTCCTTAGCAAAGAGGCAAAGGAACGTCATTCATAGACCATCATGTATAAACAAACAAAAAAAAAAAAAAAAAGACGCATGGAAACGGTTTCAGGAATTAGAAAATGATGCATGGTAGGTACTGTGTGTGTGGTGTTGCAAGTAGGGGGAAGCAGGCCCCCCTCCCCCAGAAATATTTAGGAAAATTTATTATATATTGCAAATTATTACGAGAGAGAGAGAGAGAGAGAGTTTTGCTGTGTTGTGAGGCGGCTCTTTGATTATACTGTGAAATTGTTATGCATTATTTTTGCGGTGAGAAGCGAGTCGTAGCGGGACTTGTGTTGGGAGGTTATATTTGTATGGTGAGATTCTTTTGTGGTGGGAGGGCTCTTCTGTGATGCCAAGATTATTGTGTGATGAGACAGCTGTTGTGGGGAAATGATTCTTCTGCGATGACAGGATTATTGTGTGATGAGAGGATTCTTGTGTGTTGAGAGGATTGTTGTGGTGAAAGGATTGTGATGAGACGATAGTTGTGTGGTAAGACTTCTTTTATGGTGAGACGATTGTTGTGGTGAAAGGATTGTTGTGTGATGAAACGATTGTTGTGTGGTGAGACTTCATTTATGGTGAGACGATTATTGTGGTGAAAGGATTGTTGTGTGGTGAGGTGATTGTTGCGTGGCAAGACTATTGTTGTGTGGTGAGACGATTGTTGTGGTGAAAGGACTGTTGTGTGGTGAGATGATTGTTGTTTGGCGAGACTATTGTTCTGTGATGAGATGATTGATGTGTGGTGAGACGATTGTTGTGTGGTGAGACAATTGTTGTGTGGTGAGACGTTTCTTGTGTGGTGAGACGATTCTTGTGTGGTAAGTGATGAGGGGATTCTTGAACGACGAGCCAATTCTTGAGGTGGGCAGCTTCTGGTGTGTTGAGAGGATTCCTGGGCCTTGTGTAGTGAAAGTGTGGTGGGATGTGGAGCTGTGGCCACAACTCCACCTAGATCGTGTGTGGAGTTCCCCCCCGCCCCACTTCCAAGGGATTTCTTACTCCGCCCCCCCTATCCGCACTGTTGTTTACCTAATTGTATACCAGAGATTAACTACCCCCTTGTTGTTTCTGTGTACCTTCTCTGTGGTTGTGTCCGCTTCTCTGAAGTTGGTGGTCCTTGAGCTCTTGCAGTGTTTTATTTCAGTGTCTTTTTGTCTCTTGTTTTTCTTTGTCTCTCATTTACACCAAACTTGCATACACAAAATTTACTACTCTTTCCCTAGCATTTTTTTTTTTTTTTTTGCCCTGTCTCCTTGTTTCCAAGTTACAGTATCTTTTTCTCGAATATCCTCTCTCGCCGTGGTTTCCTCCTCCATTTTTTGTTGTTTGTCTAATTGTGGACTGGAGGTCAGCTGCCCCTTTTGGTTTGTTTCTTTGTCCTTCTTTGTGGCTTTATGTGCTGCCTTTTGAAGTCTTGGACCCCTCTTACCATTCTCCTGTTTGATATTTCAGACTCTCGACATTTTTTTCTAAATATAAAACTGTGACCTTGAAATCGACTGCTCCGTTGCATTGGGGTCTGTGTCCCTCTGTCTGGTTGTCTGTTCACTTCGAGAGGTTTTTTCTGTGCTTAATGTCATCATGAGGTATTAACGAGAATACAAATGTAAAAAGCAGTAACCGCGGTGATGATTGACCCCATCAGACTGAGCTGCTCATTGGACACTGAGAGAACTATGTTTTTTTTTTCCCTTGGTCCACATTTTTGTGCTTTTGCAAATTATTTCATGTAATTCAGTGGCAGAATAAGACAATACTGCGGTCGTGCATCCTTTCCATAGTATGTCTTCGTGACTAGCATCATATTCTAGTGCTAGGCTACTGTTACAACTCAACATTCAAGATGGAGAGATGGCAGTTTTAGGCCAAGTTAGAGTAAAAGGAGTATAGGTGGGCAACAGCGAGAAAATGCCATACCTTTCATTATTTTATTAACACTAGGCGATTTAATAAGAGAGAGACCTTATTCCTCTGTAGTCAAAACCTGTCGTAGGTAACCCTTTAAGTGGCTGTAGCATATTTGACGATTTTATTCTTACCAGCACCTGAGAATATTAAAATGGTATGATCCTTTTCCAGTAAGTTGATTAAAGGAAAAATATGTGATGTCAAAAGTGTTTTCTTCCAGGTTGGGAGCCAAATCAGTGTTGAATCTGGCCCAGAGATGTACTGTAGTGTTTTTAGGTAAATTCTACCATCCTTTCTTCCTTCCTTCCCTGTTCATTCATTTCTTCCTTCCTTCCTTCTCTGTTCATTCATTCATTTTCTTCCTTCCTTCCTTCCTTATTTATTTATTCTTTCTTTTTTTCTTTTCTTTTCCATTCGTTCGTTCGTTCCTTTGTTCCTTCCATTCTGTCTTTCTTTCTTTCCCCCTTCCTTCCTGCTTTCATTTTATCTTTATTTTCCTGCCTTCCTTATTCTTTCCTTTCATCCATCCATCCATCCATCCATCCATCCATCCATCCATCCTTCCTTCCTTCCTTCCTTCCTACTTTTCTTTCTTTTTCTTTCTTTTTTCTTTTTTTCTTTCTTTTTTTTTTCTTTCTTTTTTTTCTTTCTTTCTTTCTTTCTTTTTCTCTTTCTTTCTTTCCTTCTTTCCTTTCTTCCATCCTTCTTATTTTCCTCATTATTTCTTTCATTCAGTCATTCATTCAGCACCGTGACGTCTAAACTCAGGCTGCCATGACTCACTCAGCTGAACATAATCGTGCGGCGTTGGCTGGACAAGAGTTGCGTTGTCTCGACTGTTGGGGGTTAATTGTGCCGGTATTAACACTGAGGCTCCTGTGACTCACTCTCAGCTGAATAAAATCGTCTGACGTTTGCTGGAAAAGATACTAAGAACTGTGTCGACCATGAGAAGGATAAAGTAGGTTGTTCTTGCTAAGTTAGACAAAAAAAATTACGGCGATAGTCACTGCTAAGCTGAATATAATCGTCTGTTTGTAGCAAGAATAAGATAGGTAAGAATTTTATCGCTGTCAGGGAGTTAATGAAATCGTCTGAAGATAAAGATACAGGTGATCAGACGCCAAGAGACGCCTAACCGCGGTGTTCAGATCCGTAGCTTAGGCCTTTGAACCCATGGTGGATTATTCACCCAGTATAGTAGGCTACACGTTACGTTAACTTACCTTCCTTAAGTGTTACCACCATAATCATTATTTATCATCATCATCATCATCCCGTTTCTTTTGCTCACGTGAAGGTGGGATGAGGTAGGGTCCACCGAACAAGAAAAAGGAAAAACATGGGAGAACTAACCTACAACATACCCGGTGACAGACCACACACCCGTGTACTCACTATTCAAGCTCCCGGAATCGTGAACTCCACCTCACAGGCATAACCATCCACGCATACTGGATATGCTTTATCTTACTTAACATATACTCATTCCTATAACTATTAAATTAAAGAAAGTGATACCAAGCCCTTGTCACGCACTCCCCTGTACAAAATTCATTCAACCTACTCGATACGTTGTAAGTTTCCGAGCCACATCAGCCTCCACACCTGTCTCTCACACATTCATTTACCACACCTATCCACCTTCTACCTGGTCCACCACGCCTCCTTCCTTCGCCCAACTCACTCACATATGCCCCTGTCACCAAATTGTTTACACCTATTTTCCCCAAATGACCATACCGTCTAGGCACACATTCAGCAGCGTTATTGTTCATAGACTTCCTAACTTCATATCTTTCACGAACCACATTATTTCATCCACTCTCATCACTCCACAAACATTTCTCAATAACCCCATCTTCACTACTCAATCGCTTGGCTCTTGGTTTTCACGCCACACCAAAGTCTCACAGCCATTTGGTAATGTGGGCACTATCCTATTGCGCTGCCAGACTCAGACCTCTGTTTTGTATCAAGGCCGTCATAACACGAACCACTTCCCTTGCCTGTGCCACTCTGCCTTCCACTTCCTTTGCACATTTACCTCCTTCCTGTTGCTGCATTCAGATACTTAGGTCAATTGCTGGAACGAGGCTTGAGTCAGACGAAAGTCGTGCTTGGGACGGTCACAGGCTGAGGCTCACGGGTTACTCAAGTCTGGCTCAATCAGCTCGACTTAGCCATATACTGAATTGAAGCTTGAGTCTGACTTCAAAAAGTAGTGCTTAAATCGCGGGCTCGGAGCAAGCCTCCGGTTGTTTTTAATTCAACCAATCACAGCGCCAAAGTTTTATCATAAAATTCAGCATATAAGACAGGATAATCCAACAAGGTTTTATAACAACGTTAAATACTTGTTATATACAGTTAGTTATGAACTGTGTGGATATTTTTCTTACCCAGGCATGAGTAGCGTACCGGGTATGTCACATATCCTAGTTTTTTTCCCTTCGTCCTTCCATCTTTCCTCCTCCTGCTCCTCTTCCTCCTCTCCTTCCCACTGTCTACCAATTCGTCTTCCTCTCCTCCTCTTCATTCCTTTCTTCCTTCCTTCCTTCCGTCTTCCCTCCTTCCTCCTCCTCCCTTTTCCCTCCGTCCTTCCAACCCTCCTCACTTCTTCTTTCTTTCTTCCGTCGTTCCATCCCTCCTCACTTCTTCTTTCTTCCTTCCGTCGTTCCATCCCCCCTCCTCCTCCTCCATCTCATTGTTTCTCTCCTGTAAGTCCATATTCTCTTGGGATTAGGAGGCTCCCTGGCACAAAATTGTTGACTGTTGATTTACAACGTAACCGTTTCAGTACCATGATGTGCTTCATAATCTATTGTTGCCACCACCAGACGATTTTATTCGGCCTTCCACAGACTTTTCAGACATGGGGAATCAGCCTGGATATTGTCTTTACTAGCCACTTTACTAATACATGTCTGTCCTGGGTTGAATAAAATCACCCACTGAGAACAAGAAAATATT
Source organism: Coenobita brevimanus (assembly GCF_032717465.1). NCBI lineage: Eukaryota > Metazoa > Arthropoda > Malacostraca > Decapoda > Coenobitidae > Coenobita > Coenobita brevimanus. Next base: position 43,044,196 of record NC_136954.1, on the reverse strand, counting down.
AGTGTCATCGGACTGTAGGGGACTAGGGGTTCACTTTCTCTCGTATGTTGTTTATCTACTTTTTTGGGGGGCAACGTATTTTGCACAGATAACATACCGTAAAATGGGGCAGCGCCGAACGGTTTGAAAAAACTTTGAATAAATAAAAAAATGAAAAAAATAAAAATAGCAGATAAATATAAAAATAAGATTAAACATTTTTGATATGTATTTTTTCAAACTGGTCGGAGTTGCCTTAAAGGGTCGGATTTGTTCCACATTACATTCAGAAATAACCTGGTAAAGCTGAGGATCTGTACCGTGTTTGTTCTAACCTGCCGAGGATTCCTAACCCTTTCCAACTCACTTTGATGGCCTGTTGTGATAGTTTGACTCGTAACCAAGAAGACTCATTCCTACATCATAACTGAGGCTCACCGAATGTCATGCCACGACCACTTAGTATTCAAAATCTGGGTGTGATTCAGTTCCGTCTGGTGAGAGTAAGTTGACCATACCGTACCCTATTTACACTTTTGCATGCGGACTAATTCACAGTGAAACTTAAACTGTGATATTCACAAAGTGCCAATTTGCTAAGTGAAACAGCTGCCAGCCATTTCGGAAAACTCATCCTGTGGTATTTCAAAAAGAATTACATCCGTGGACACTTTTCAAACGCCTGCCTTGTCATCAGCATCAGGTAGTATATTATGTGGCAGTTTTATATACAGGTTGACCCGTATCAATAGCACTTCACCAGAAACTCTCCTGGCGGCATCTTGTGTGTTGTGGGGACGGCACAGTCTACTGGTGTGGGTCTAATTGTGGCAGTGGCAAAAGAATAAATTTTGCAGAACAGACACTGAGAACGGTAACTAAGCTGTCCCCACAACACACAAGAAGTCGGCCGGTGGAGTAGTCGACGAGTGTTACATATGGCCCAGCCTGTATTACGAATTGAGCTGACAAGGATGAAAGGGGGGAATATACTCAATGTTTTGTACATCTGGTGAAACGGAGGGAGGTATGGAGAGGAATGATGGAAGGAAGGAAGGATGGAGAGGACAGGAGGAGGAGGGATGGAAAAAGAGAGGGAGGGAGAGGAAGAGTGATGAAAGGAAGAAGGGATCACGAGGAGAGGAGAGATGGAAGGCCGAAGGGACGGAGAGGAGAGGAGGGATGGAAGGACGGAGGGATGGAGAGGAAATGAGGGATGGAAGGACGGAGGGATGGAGAGGAGAAGAGGAGGGATGGAAGGATGGAGAGGTACAGAGTAGGAGGGAAGGAAGGACAGAGGGATGGAAGGACGGAGAGATGAAGAGGAGAAGAGGGATGGAAGGACGGATGGATTGAGAGGAGAAGAGAAAGTTTTCAGAGGAGAGAAGGGATGGAAGGACGGAGGGATGGAGAGGAGAGGAGAAAGGATGGAAGGACGGAGGGATGGAGAGAAGAGGAGGGATGGAAGGACTGAGGGATGGAGAGGAGAGGAGGGATGGAATGACTGAGGAAGCGAGAGGAGAGAGGGAGGGATGGAAGGAGTACAAAGGAAAGCAAACAGCAACAGACCTTATGGTCCTTTCGAGGCTGTTTGGTACAGAGTAGACTATGACTACAAGATCTAACTCTACATGCTGAAGGATAAGGATAGTAAAGCAAGAAGGCTCCCCTAGCCTCCAAACCCTCCAGCCAAAACTGGCAAGAAAAAGTGAGAAAAACCACCACGCAGCATGGAAAAACTGACATGGAGATTTCATAGGAAAGAGTGAAAGGGAAAACTACATTCTATTATACATTATCTATAAGCTAGCAGTATGAATAACCTGAAAGAGAAAGTAGTAAAGTACAATGAGTAATCGAATAAATAAATAACTAATGCATGTCGCTGTATGGGTGCGTTGAGTTGACGGGGCGTCTGCGGACACAGTGTGGAAATTGCACAGTACACAGTGTGGATATTCAGGGGTGGTGTGGCAGCCTTGCCTGGCGCTATTAAGGTAGGCAGCAGTGAATCAGGCCCCAGCTCCATTCATTCCACTGGGACTAGGAACTTTCCCATGCAGGACAAGCAAACAAGTCATGTCTGAAGCAGTGACCCCTGGTACATTAAAAAAATCCCGATGGTGGCCATGTAACTAACAGGGACCCTCAGTGATCCACAGCCCATCACAGGTCGAAAGTATGAGTAGTGACCATTAACTCAGGGCTATCTGTGCATATACTATATTTGCATTTAATAAATTGATCCAGGATCTAAAAAACTAAAATAAAATAAAACAGAAAATTATACGTACACAAGTGCTTTATTCAGGAGTAAACATATTAAGCTGGGGGTTGGATGCCAAATACTTATCCAGGCGACCTTTAAAGGTTTGTACTGTATTACAGTCTATTAAGTTGGAGGGCAGTTTATTCCATATATTTACAACTCTATTGAAGAAGAAATGCTTAGCTTCATGCTACTGGAATCGTTTGCCAATTATTTTATGCCCATTGCCTCTAATGTAGTTCGAGTGATCAACTGTGAAGTATTTATCGATAGCCATGTTATCATGTCCTTTGAATATCTTGAATACTTGAATTAAATCTCCTCGTATCCTCCGTTTTGTTAGGGTAAAGAGATTCAGGGCTTCCAAACGTTCCTCGTACGGTTTATTTCTCAATCTAGGTATCATCTTTGTCATCCTTCACTGCACTCTTTCAAGCTTTTCAATATCCTTTTTATAATACGGTGACCAAAACTGAACGCAATACTCCAAGTGTGGTCGTACTAATACAAAGTGAGCATATTATCGGATTTATATTCAAATGCTTTGCCTATGAACCCAATCAATTTTTTTTTTTTTTTTCACAGCTTCTGTACATTGTTTGCTTGGGTTCAAATCATTTGTTATTATAACTCCTAAGTCTTTTTCATGATTTACCCTATCAAGCTGGACATTATTCATGCTATAACTTGCTCTTACATTTTTACTGCCAATGTTTAACACTTTGCATTTATTAATATTGAAATCCGTTTGCCAGACTTGGGCCCAGTTAAACAGTTGATCAAGATCTCTCTGAATTGCCTGTCTTTGCAGTGCTGTATCTGCTCTGTTACCTCTTTTAGTATTATCAGCAAATTTTGAAATCTTACCACACAATCCTTCGTCAGTATCATTCACATATATTAAGAAAAGAATAGAACCTAACACTGAACCCTGCGGCACTCCACATGTAACGTTTATCCAGTCTGACTCTTTTCCATTTATTACAGCTCTTTGTTTTCATCCGGTGAGCCAATCTTCTACCCACCCGAGAACACTGCCGCTGAAACCGTGTGCCTTTAGCTTCTGAAGGAGTCTTTTGTGTGAAACTTTGTCAAAAGCCTTTGAAAATCGAGGTAGACCACATCAACAGATTTAGTCTCATACATGTTCAGTATATCATTAAAAAAGTCCAGCAGATTCGTGAGGCAAGAGCGATTATTACGAAAACCATGTTGCGAATCTTTTATGAGATTGTTTGTTTCAAAGTGTTTAACAAACTTGTCTCTGATATTAGTTTCAAGCAATTTACAAACCACCGATGTTAAACTAATTGGCCGGTAGTTTTCTGGTTGGGCTCTGTTGCCCTTTTTGAATATTGGGGTTACGTTAGCAAGCTTCCATTCATGTGACACCTTACTGCTCTTAAGAGATAAGTTAAAAAGTTCAGCTAAAGGCTTTGATATTTCATTCTGTAGTTCCTTCAATACACGTGGTGATATTTTGTCCGGTCCTGATGCTTTATTCTCTTTTAATCTGTTTATTGCAAGCAGTACGTTGCCATCGCTGACTGTAATGTCAGTGATTTTGTTGCCCTCTTCTATAGGAATGGGGGAAACAGTAGGAATGGTATGTATATTTTATGTTGTAAATACTGACGCGAAGAAAGTATTAAGAATTTTCCCTATTATAGTTTCATCATCAGTGTGCTTTCCGTTATATGTGACTAAGGGACCGATTGATGGAGTTATTACGTTTTTGCTTCTTATGTAACAGAAAAATTCTTTGGGATTTGATTTACAGATACTTGCAATATGTGTCTCAAGATTTTTCTTACTGCATTTAATTAATTTTTTGGCTTTTAGTCGAAGGGCATCGTATTCATTTTTATCACTTTGACTCTTTGTGGTATTAAATTTCTTATATGCAAGATTTTTTGCTTCTCGACAATGTTTAATGTTGGAGTTGCACCATTTGGGTTTAGAATTTTTGGTGGGCCTTCTGTTGTGCATAGGAATACATAATTTGATGGCACTGTTGAGAGTTTCTGTAAAGTAACTCCACACGTCATTGATATCTAAAGTTTCGACAATGGGATGCCAGTCAGCTGCACCTGCAATTGTCTTTAATTTCTTAAAATTTGCTCTCTTAAAGTCAAGCACTTTCTCACAACTGGCCTTGACACTGTCTTCACTGAATTTAATGTTAAATGTAACTATGCAATGATCGCTTGTACTAAATTCTTCTCCTACAATAACATTACTCAATACATTTTCTGATGTAGCTAAGACAAGATCTAGGATGTTAGCTCCACGTGTCGGATAATTTACAAATTGATACAAAGAACTTTCTTGCAAATTTGTATATAGGTCTGACCCTGTGTGTGAGGATAGGGCTTCTCCCCATTTTGGAACTGGTAAATTAAAGTCACCAAATATTACAGTGCTTTGCATACAAGATAGTTCGGCAATTTGATTGTAGATTTCATTATCGATGTTGAGTGGCTGACCAGGTGGACGATAAATTAACCCAAGAGTGATTTTATGACAATATTCATTTCTAAGCTGAATATAAATAGTGTCAATGTTTTCAATTCATGGCTTGGTAATTTCGACTGGATGAAATCCTGATTTAACATATAGCAATACGCCGCCCCCTGCTCGATTCTTCCTTTCACAACTGAAAATGTGATAGCCTGGTAAATTAAACTCTGCTAGAAAATCTCTGCTCAGTATTAAGCCACGATTCTGTTACTCTAATTACATCATAATCTTCGGTAAAGGCAAGGGCCTCTAAATCAGAAAATTTATTACGTAGACTACAAGCATTTGCAGGATTGCTTTAATGTGCTTTCCTTTCTGATGTGGGGAGCTTCCATTATTTATTGATTTATCAGATCGTATGACATCTACGTTTGCCTCCCGTGATGCTTGTTTTTTCTCCAGAAAAAATTTACGGCATCATTAAGCAAACGACCGAGACGGGCAGAACCAACGGCATTCAAGTGTAGTCCATCGTTCGTAAATAGTGTACGCTGCTCGTAAAATTGGTTCCACATGCCGATGAACTGAACTCCTTCCTGTAAGCAAAGTGACTTGACACTGTTATTAATACTAAATGCTCTGCTAAAGAAGACATTCCCTACATTAATCCTTGGTAGTATGCCTGAAATTAAAATATGGTTAGTTTTCTCCTTGTAGCGTTGGATCATCTTCCTGTACTTCTCCATCAGCTCCTCTGATTGGGTTCGCATGACGTCGTTGGTACCTGTATGAATGATAACAAGGCTGTCATTTTCCGCATTCTCGAAAACGTCATCCACAGCCTTTGTTACGTCATCTACTCCTGCATCTGCAATTCAAAAACGCTTTCATTTAGAGGGTGCCCGGCCTCAAAATTCCACCAACTGACCACGGATGATGGAGTCCCCCACAACCCGTGCCTCATGAGGCTCTTCCTCTACTTCTGTGAGAATCTGAAACTTGTTGTATGTTGTTACTGGAATGATGCTTCTTTTCCTTGCAAGCCTTGCACCATTCCGCACTGGCTGGAACTCATTCTGTACGGTTGGGGGAGAAGTAACTACAGCAGGAGGAGGATGGTCAACCTGGACTGCAATTGGCCTAGCAGTGACATTGTCCTCTGCAGTGTGTCCGACATTACTCACAATGAATTCCTTCATTCGGGTCAGACTGTTAATTTTGTTTGTAGCCTCGGTCAGCTTGTCTTTCAGGCTCTGACTTAGAGTGCACATCCTGCAAACAAAGGTGCGGTCTGTATAAAAGGATCCGGTGAAACTACCGGAGCAGGTTACACAAATGATGTTCTGCGGCATTCTGAAATGTAAGGTAACTGCGAGGATTAATCAGAGAAAAAGAATTTGGTAATACTGATTAGTACCTGGGAGAGATATTGGAACAAGAATAAGTTATATACAAAACCTGCTAGAACAGTGACAATTTATGCAATGGTTACAGGTTTTACTGGTGGGAGTCTTGTTGCTGTTTAGAACTGTACAGGAATAGCTACCTTACTGGTTAGTAATACACCTGTTACAAAGAATGAAAAGCTAACCGTTACCTGGAATGAAGAACTAAAATTATACTACCTGAAATACAACAACAGTGAAGTTACAACAGAGTCTTACAATACACAAATAAGTTGTTTATCACCTGAAAAGTTACAACATATGAAAATACAATTATATCTTACGTATAAGGGTAACTGTAAACCTGGGATATAAACAAAAACTAAGGGATTAGTACTCACTCACTCACACACTGTGCATAGGGGAATGCCTAACACTAAATACACCAAGTATACTGTACCAGACTGCAGTTGTTTACATCTATCAACACAACGGCGCCAACCACAGTCACAACTGATCGCCACAAACTGCTTGAATCGTCACAAAATCGTTCCCACACTACTGTTAATACACAACAATTACACTGAACTGCTGTATCACGAGAAAATAAAGCTCAGTTCATACAAAGACATGTCAAAACATTACAAAATTCCACTCAGCCTACATCAGCTCGAACAAAGAAATCAAAACAAAAAAGTTCCACTCAGTTCCGAATGGTTATAAACTGTTCTTACTGGTGAAACAACATACAGTTAACACTCACCCAATTGTAGCTCTACTGTAATTTACACCGGGTAATACTAATCACTTCCACGAGAACAATAACCACCCACCGCAGTCACCCTATTTGGAAGGACGGAGGGATTGAGAGGTGAAAAGAAAGAATGGAGAGGAGAGGAGAAGAGAGGGATGGAAGAACGGAGGAATGGAGAGGAGAAGAGGATGGATGGCGAGGAGAGGAGAAAGGATAGAAGGGCGGAAGGATCGGGAGTAGAAGAAGAGGAATGGAAAGTCAGAAGGAAGACGGGGAAGGAACAGGATAGAGGAAAGAGGAAGGGAGAGAGGAGGGATGGAGGACACGGGAGGAGGAGGAAGAGGAAGAACAGGAGGAGGAAGAGGACAAGAAAGGAGAAAGGGATCGTGTGAAGAATGGCAGGAGTGAGAGAGGGATCTGGGGATGAATGGAAAAATCGAGAAATTTATATTGGTGAAGAGAAAAAAGACTGAGGATGAGGGTGGTGAAGATGGTGGTGATGATAAAATTGTGATGGTGATGGTCTGGTGATGTGGAGCATAATGATGATGGGAACTAGTGGGGTAGGAGGAGGAGGAGGAGGAGAGTTATGGTGATGGTGAGTAGAAGGATCATCACTGAACAATGAAATGGTGTTTTTATTGGGGTACAACAGATCTGGCCGGACTTGGACCCCATTCAGGTATACACAGACAACATTTGCGTGTCCGTATATTGGTGGAGAGAGAGAGAGAGAGAGAGAGAGAGAGAGAGAGAGAGAGAGAGAGAATGCTAGCCAGAAGAAAGGAATGAAGGAGGAAAGAAAGAAGAAACGAGACAGGGAAGGAAGAAAGGGTGATAGGAAGGGAAGAAAGTGGGAGGGAGGGGAAAGGAGGAGAGTGAGGGGGGAAGGAAGGAAGTAGCCGAAGAAAGAAGATGGGGTGGGAGGAAGGAAGGAGGAGTCTAAGAAGGAAAGAAGGAAGGAAGGAAAGGAGGAGGAGCCAAAGAAAGGAAGAAGGAAGGAAGGAAAGGAGGAGGAGCCGAAGAAAGGAAGAAGGAAGGAAGGAAGGAGGAGCCGAAGAAAGAAAGTAGGAAGGAAGGAAAGCAGGAGGAGCTGTAGAAAGAAGGAAGGAAGGAAGGAGGAGTAGAAGAAAGAAGGAAGGAGGAGTAGAGGAAAGAAGGAAGGAGGAGTAGAAGAAAGAAGGAAGGAGGAGTCGAAGAAAGAAGAAGGGAAGGAAGGAGGAGACGAAGAAAGATGGAAGGAAGGAAGGAGGAAGGAGCCGAAGAAAGAAGGTGGGAAGGGAGGGACATGAGGTGCGTTATAGGGAGGGAAGACAAGGATGAGAGAAGAGAAAAAGAACGGTAGGAGAAAGAAGGAGAAGGAAGATAGGGAGTGGAATGGAGAGAGGGGAGGGGAGAAGAGAGGGGAGGAGGGAAGGGAGGAGGAGCCATGGATTGGGAAGGGGGAGTGTAACTTTTTTTTTAGGGGGATGGGGAGCTCTTTCTTAGAGGGGAGGTCATAACTGATGTAGCTGTTCGATAAGTACTGAGAGTCAAAGACAAGGATAGTAAAATAAACCTCTGCGACAGGAGGAGAGGGGGAGGGGAGGAAGAAGAAAGGAGGTAGGATGGGGAGATGGAAAGGGGAAGAGGGAAATGTAAGTGAAAAAACGAATGGCAGGAGGAAAGCCGTGATAGAGAGGGAAGGGGGGTCGAAAAAAATTGAAGACCTGAACCCTATAATACCCCGATACGCCTTTATTTTTAAGTATTTTCCATCCTCCAGATTATAATTATTTTTCATCTCAGGAATTCTTTCATACAGACTAGCATAATTAAAGCTGTCTCTAATCCCCAAGTTCGAAAAGTCTCTCAGCGTGAAGATAATCGTTTGGAAAGAGCAAGAGCGAAATCGAACGCCGTGATCTTACGTCAGCGTTTTCATTGTGTTAACCTCTTTCGTTTTCAATTTTGCTTTCTCATCTCAAGACGAATTTTCTATGTTCTTGCTAACACTGGACGGCTTTACACAACTTGAGAGACTTTTAGAACTGTGAGTGTTGTAGCCTCCATGAACCACTTCATTTCAAGGCGTCTCCCCTACAGCATATTAAATCATCCTTTAGTACCCCCTCCCATAAAAAAAAAAAAATAAAAAAAAAAAATGGCTCATGAGTGAAGAGGTCACTCAGGGTACCTTCAAGCGAGTTTATTTATATATATTTTTTTTATTTATTTATTTTTGTCCGTGTCTATGTCTCTCTGTCTATCTGTCTATCTAACTGTCTATCTATCTATCCATCTATCTGTCTATCTATCTATTTAACTACCTGTCTGTCTGTCTGTCTCTCTATGTTTCTCTCTATCTATTATTTTTTATTTATACCTCAGTTACAAAAGGGGTTATCAAAAGCTGTAGCCGATTCCTCCAGTTGAAAGGGCTGCATAAATATGCCCAAAGGGAGCGTAGAAAGATGAAAAAGACGTCATCGTAGGGAAAGAGTTAAGAAAATACAGTAACGGTGAGAAGAAGGAGGGGGAGAAGGGGGAAAATGATGGAGAGAAGGTGAGAGGAATGAAGAGAGAAAGATGATAAAAGACAAGGGACAAGTGAGAGAGGTAGGAGACAAGGATGAAGGATGTTGTGAGAGGAATGAGGTAAAGAGAGTGTAGGAGGGAGGAAAGACTAGAGAAAGTGATGAAGGGAGGAACAGAGAGAGAGAGAGAGAGAGAGAGAGAGGAGAGAGAGAGAGAGAGAGAGAGAGAGAGAGAGAGAGAAAGGGGGTGGGAGGTAACCTGGCGTGATGCGGGTGGGCTAGCACCATTAATATACACGGCTTTACCCCCAGCTGGTCCCCTAACCACAATATTGAGCAGTGGCGCTGTATTGACTCCTTAGGCGTCGTTATTCACACCCACAACACACCAAGGACACCGCTGATCCCATACCAAACCACCCTCCCTCAAAGCCCATTTCCCCACCAACCTCTTGGGTTCTGTGTTTTTTTTTCCATAATCTGTCTCAGGTCAGTTGATGACTAGGTGCAGTTGAATTAGAGGTTAAATTTGACTAGTTATCAAGGAGACTCATTCCCACCTTATAACTAAGAGTCGCCAGTTTCACGCTACCACTATTTAGCATGTAAAATGCAAGAGTGACTCAGTTCTGTTAGATTTTTTTTTTTTTTATGCGAGGAAGAAGGAACCAAAGGCCATGAGCCCGCAGTAACAGTTCCCTCCAAGAGAAAAACAAAATACAATAGAGAGCCAAATTCAAGATCCGATCATTTTGAGATGCCTGGACACACTACGTTTGAAAGACTGGAGATCATAGGCAGCAGGAAATACAGACAGAGGGAGACAGTTCCAGAGCTGACTTGTTGTATAAATGAAAGACTGGGAGTAACGGTTAACTCTTGCATTAGAGAGTTGGACAGAAAAGGGATGAGAGTTTGCTGCCAGACGGGTGCTACGCACCCGTCGTAGAGGTGGAGGAATGCAAGCAGACAGTTCAGAGGAGCAGTGACCATTAAAGTAGCGATAGAAAAGAGATAAAGATGCAACAGTGCGACGAAGAGACAGAGGTTGAAGGGAGTCAGTAAGAGGAGGAGAGTTAATGAGACGAAAAGCCTTTGACTCCACCCTATTGAGAAGAGCTGTATGTGGGGAGCCTCCCCACACATGAGAGTTGTACTCCACACAGGGGCGGATAAAACCCCTGTATAGAGTCAACAATTGTGCAGGGGTAAAGAAAGAGCGGAGTCGGCTTAGCACACCCAATCTCTTGGAAGCAGATTTTACAAGAGATGTAATATGATCTTTCCAAGATAAGTCCCGAGTAAATGAAACCCCAAGCATGTTCAAGGATGATGCAGGATTAAGCTGAATATTATTAAACATTAGTGGGTATACCTGTGGACGATTTTGTCGGGTTGATAGGTGTAAGAACTGAGTCTTAGATGCATTAAAGACAACCATATTATTTTTACCCCAGTCAGAGATATGAGCCAAGTCAGACATTAGGTGTGCCATAGCCTCATCCCTTGTTTGTTGAAGTAACTGTTGAGATGGGCGTTGCGGGAACCGAATGGAAAGGTGAAGGGTGGAGTCATCAGCGTATGAGTGGATAGGGTTAGATGTACAGCTTAGAAGATCATTGATGAATAAAAGGAAGAGAGTTGGTGATAGGACAGAGCCCTGAGGAACACCACTGTTGATAGATCTAGGAGAAGAACGATGGCCGTCTACAACAGCGGCTATAGAACGACCAGAAAGGAAGCTAGCGATGAAGGCACAGATAGAAGGATAGAAACTGTAGGAGGGCAGTTTGGAAATTAAAGATTTATGCCAGACTCGATCGAAAGCCTTTGAGATGTCAAGTGCAATGGCAAAGCTTTCGCCAAAGTCCCGAAAGGAGGATGACCAGGAGTCTGAAAGGTAGGTGAGAAGATCGCCAGTGGAGCGTCCCTGACGGAACCCATACTGACGATCGGAAAGAAGGTTGTGATAGGAAAGATGCCTTAAAATTTTTCTATTAAGAATTGACTCGAAAACTTTTGAAATACAGTACGTTAAAGCAATTGGACGATAGTTGGAGGGTTGGGAGTGGTCACCCTTCTTTGGGACTGGCTGAATGAGAGCAAATTTCCAGCAAGAAGGAAAGGTACAAGTTGACAGACAAAGGCGAAATAGTTTGCCTAGGCAGGGTGTAAGCACAGAAGCACAGTTCTTGAGAACAACAGGAGGGACCCCATCAGGCCCATATGCCTTGTTAGTACTGAGGCCAGTGATGGCAGAAAATACATCAACTGAAGAAATTTTAATGTCAGCCATGAGGAAGTCAGAGGGGGGAAGTGATGGAGGAACAGCACCGGAATTGTCTAAGGTGGAATTGGAGGAGAAAGTCTGTGCGAAGAGATCTGCTTTATCAGTAGAAGAAATAGCTACAGAACCATCAGAGTAGAAAAGAGGAGGGAAGGATGATGAGGTAAAGTTGTTAGAAAGATTTTTCGCAAGGTGCCAGAAGGAGCGGGAAGAATTCGAGTTGGAGAGTTGAGAGCATTTAGTATGGATGAAATTATTTTTAGTAGAGCGAAGAACAGACTTAGCACGATTCCGGGCAGAAACTTAAAGATTATGTGATTCAGGGGTGGGTTGGCTCCGGTACCTTTTGTAGGCCTTCTCCTTGTTGCGGACAGCATTAGAACAAGCGTGATTAAACCAAGGCTATCTTGCGTTAGTCAAAGGATATGAGAAAGGAATGTATGCTTCCATGCCCGAGAGAATAACCTCCGTAATGCGCAAGGCACACTCAGATGGCTCACGGCCATGGAAGCAATAATCATTCCAGGGAAAATCAAAGAAGTACTGCCTGAGGGCCTCCCAGTCCGCAGCTCCAAAATGCCACAGACGACGTTTCCCTGGAGGGTCCACAGGCCGTACCGGAGTGATATGACAGGTTAAGGTAATAAGGTTGTGATCGGAGGAGCCCAACGGAGAGAAAAGATTAACAGAGTAAGCAGAAGGATTAGTTGTGAGGAAGAGGTCAAGTATGTTGGAGCTCTCTCCAAGGCGGTCAGGGATACGGGTAGGGTGCTGTACAAGCTGCTCTAGGTCATTAAGGATAGAAAAGATGTAGACTTGTTCACCAGGTGGATCCGTGAAAGGAGAGGAGAGCCAAAGGTGGTGGTGAACATTGAAATCTCCAAGAATGGAGATTTCAGAGAAAGGAGAAATGGACAGAATGTGTTCCATCGTAGAAGTAAGATAGTCGAAGAATTTTTGATAGTCAGTAGAATTAGGGGATAAGTAAACAGCACAGATATATTTAGTCAGAGTGTGGAGAATTCAGAAGAATCAAGTTCAGGAACACGAGAGCAAGATAAGTCGTTGCGTATGTATACACAACAGCCACCTTTGGCTTTGAAATGAGTATAGAGAAAATAGGAGGATACAGAAAAGGGTTTGCTGTCAGTTGTCTCAGACAGCTGAGTCTCCGTTAGAAAAAGAAGGTGAGGTTTAGAGGAGGAGAGGTGGTGCTCAACAGAGCGAAAGTTAGATGAAAGGCCGCGAATGTTGCAGAAATGAAGAAGAAGAGAGTCAGACAGTGTTTCCAGGCACCTCGAGTCGTCACCGGGAGAGGGGCAGATGGCGGGGGCATTTATGGTCCCCCCCCCTGGGGACTCCGAGGCTGGGTGAATTGACGCCATTTTTGGTGAATTTTGAATAGGAAGTGTAGTGTGTACTGTGCATGTAGTTTGGTGAAGATAGAGAAATTTGTACTGGAGAGCATGCTGGCCTACTCTCTGTGTAACTGAGACACTGAAAAAGTTCAGAAACTAGTCCTGAGGGCTGATGAAACGGGAGCTCCAGCGCTCCCTGTCATCAGCTTTCCATCCACCTCGGCAGTACTGCCCTGCTCGACTGGTGCTACAGTCTACTCCACGTGATGAAAGCAAACTGGCTATTATCCTATTGTATACCTCCACAGATTGTAGTAAGCCTGCCACCCAGAACCACAAATCATCCATTTTCTCTTTCCAAAGCTCACCCACACTCTTACCCATCGATAAAGACCACCTACTTATTCATCTCGAGAGCTCATTCACTCATACACATTCTCATTCACTCAAACACATTCACCTATTCCCCCTCCCCCTTTAAGCCAGCGACGTGTTCTCTTGGGTATATTTTCCTACCTTTGGGCAATGTTGTTAAGTTTAGTAAAGAAGGGATGTATGAAGGCCGTAACTAAGTACACTAGCTTGAGAAGCCCTACCTCTCCTTACCAAAACGATCTGGTTACAAGAATAATGAAATATATATATATATATATATATATATATATATATATATATATATATATATATATATATATATATATATATATATATATATATATATATATATATGGTGCGGTTTGAATGTGTGAAACTCTGCCAACCATCTTAAGAATTCAAACACATATATCCAAAAACTCACTCACCCACCCACCTGTCCATTTCCAAAATCCACCTGCTTATTAGTCGCGGGGCGAGGACCCTAGGTTTGCACGGTTCCGTCAGTACATCATTACGTCCGCAATTTCGTGTCCATTCTATAACTTCCACATGCATGGACAGATTTTGATATATCTTCACACAATCATTCCCCATACCATGATGGCAGTGTCACGCCTAAATACCAACCATCTGCTCCCAAGGTCAAGGTCACACTTGGGACTCAAACAAGGTCGGATGCTGTCAAACTGAAAAGCCATACTTTCATTCGTGTCCGCACTGTAACTTCCACGTACATGGACTGCCATGTACTCCCAAGGTCAGTTACATATGTATGGCTACTATCCTGTAGGAGACTTTGTATTGCATGGCAGTACTGAATGCATGTCTTACTTTTTAGTGCTCTGTCATTATTTCACCTCTGCCTACCTTTTAAAAGCCCTGCCAGCCGACTTCAGAGCTCTCCTATCCACAAATTCACATCCAAAGCTCACCATGGCCGGTATTTTCCTAGGACAGGGAGCACCTCAGCTTCACTATTATATTTCTGTATTTGACAGAGTATCACCTTCAGTCTTATGGCATACTGTTTAATCTCTTGCTATCTCCAGACGATTTTCTTCAGAGCAGATAGTTTTCAAGCTGGAGGGTTTAGAGGTAGTAATAATTAACCCTATCACCACAAGTTCTAAGTCGATTAAAATCGCCTGGAAATGGCAAAATTGAACTTAAATATTACTCGTCTGAGGATAGGAGTTAATACGAGTATTCACACACGTGGTATCATACAAACCACTTAGCTAGTAAAACGTGTAAATGATATGCAAGAGAAGTTAAAAATTGCCTTCGTTTTACTCTTCAGTACTAGGTTTCTCTCCTAAGTTGAAGAAACACGTATATTCTGTTCACTCTAACTTGCCATCTCTCCGTCTTGAGAGAAGTGCTTTGAAGAGAGAATATAGAGCCATAGTAGTGTATTTTTCTGCCACTTTGCAACGTGAAATAAACCGCAAGAGAAAATGAGGGTTAAAATAAGAATGAACTATAGTGGCTTGCTAAGCTTAAGTCGTCACCTTAGTGAATGAATCAACCCCTTCACCCCTAGTACGTCATTCTTCTTTCTTGTTGGGACGTGACGATTTTATTCGAATTAGGAAGAACTTGTGTCAGCGAAGGATTAATGGTTCCTGTATTTCACCCTCAAGTTCAAGGAGTCACTGCTGAGCTGAACAAAATCGCATGGAGGCAGGAAGAATGGTGTAAAATGGCGTCTGCTCGTTGACCGGGTTACCATCCACCCACTCTGTCCACCTATTTACCTTTTCACCCACCCACTCCTAGCTCCGTACCGCCGATCCACTCCTCCATCTACACCACTTACCAATCCAGTCCCCCATCCACACCACTTACCCATACAGTCAGTCCCCCATCCACACCACTTACCCATCCAGTTCCACATCCACACCACTTACCCATCCAGTTCCCCATTCACACCACTTACCCACCCACTCCCCCATCCACACACCACTTACTCACCCACCCACTCTCCCAGCCACACCACTTACTCACCCTCCCGCTCTCCCATCTACGTTACCAACTCCCCATCCATTCTTTACCACCCATACCCTCCCCCACCCACTTTCTTATCCATACATCCTCCCACCCAGTCTCTTATTCACACATCCACACAGCATACCTCTCCCCACTCCCCAACCCACTTCTCGATCCACCCAACCACTCATCCCTCTAACTCACCCATTTACCCATCCATTCCCTTATCCACCCCTAGACTCCTTATTCACATCACTCATCCATCACCCACTCCAATCCACACCATACATCCACACCCGCGTTCAGAATCGCTCCCCATCACACCATTCATCCACCCACATCCATACACCCATTCACATTACTCATCCACCCACCCACTTCCAATCCACTCATCCATCCACCCACCCACTCATCATCCACCCAACCACTCCCCATTTCTCCATCAACCCATTCCCCATCCATTTCACTCATCCATTTACCCAGTTCCTATCCACACCACCCATCCACCGACCCTCTCTTCATCCACATCATTCATCCTCCCCTTCCATCCATCCACATCCCATCCACCCAGCAGCTCCCCCATCCAAACTACCCATCCACCCACCCATTCCCCACTCACAGTACCCATGCACTCCCCAACCACACTACTCATCCACCCACCCTACTACTATCCACTCTTGGCAGTCATTTTCTCTTTGTCTTCTCCTCCAGCCTTTCTTCTCTTCCATTTTTCCTCCCTCTACCCCAGCCCTCCCTCCCTCCTGCCATCATTCCCTCTACTCCAACTTTTTCTCCCTCTAATCCTGCCTTCTCTCCCTCTCCTCCAACCATTCTTCCACCTTCCTCTCCGTTCTTCTCACCTCTTTGTCTGCGCCTACTAATCTTACCTCCTCCCCTCCCACCTCCTACCTTCCCAACCCCACTCCATCCCTCACACCTTCCATCCTTCCGTCTTTCATCCCTTTCTCTTCCTTCCTTGCCAGCCTCCTCCTTTTATTCCTTCCTTCCTTCCTCTCTTCTATCCTCCCGCCTCGTACATCCTCCCTCCAATTCTGTCAGCTCCTCTCTGTCCATCATCAGTTTCCCTCCTTTTCTCTATCCCTGCCAGTCTCCCTCTCTCCCTCATCGGTCTCCCTCCTCTATTCTTGCAAGCCTCCCTCTCACCTTCCAGCCCTGTTATCTTTCCTCTTTCTCTCCCTCCAGCCCAGTTATCCTCCCTCCTCCTCTCCCTCCAGCCCTGTTTTCCTCCCTCTCTCTCTCCCTCCAGCCTCCCTACTAGCCTTCCCCTCTCGCTCCCTCCATCCACCCTACCCTTCCTCCCTCCCTCCCTCCCTCCCTCCGTCCATCCATCCCAACCTCCTCTCCTTCCCTTCTCCCTGCCTTTCCCCCTCAGCCTCCCTCCTTTTCTCCGTCCCAGCCTCCCTCTCTCCCTCCATCTTAACTGTTATTAATCACCCACGTTATCGGTTTTTATCCTTTTTTCCGGGAGGTTCGGTCGTTTATGCTCCATCGTGGTCGCTTAGGATGTATTATTGTCCTTCACAGAGACATAACTTGAAGCAGAATCATATTTGTTCGTACTTATTTTTTTCTTCGTTTCTATCGTGGTTTTGTTCATTTTTCTTAGTTTTTATTGTTTTTAAATTGATTTCGTGCTTTTGTGTTTTCTTCGTTTTTATCGAGGTTTTGCTTGTTTTTCTTCTTTTTTCCTGGTTTTATTTTTCGTTTTTTATCGTGGATTTATTTTCGTTTTAATCATGGTTTTGTTTGTGTATCTGTCACGGGGTTTTTCAAATATCACGGGGTTTTAAAATAAGTGCTAAATATTATTTAAAATGATAATAATATTCAATAATATTGAAGAGCAAGGACAATGACTGTCTTGCTACATCAAGCAATTATTCTTTACGCTGGCTTACTTCGCCGATTTTCTCAGAACGAGAATTTATAAACTTTCTCAACAGTACACAGCAGAGACTAATTACTCACAAATGCTGATTACTAGTACTGTTAGCCTCTGGAGAAAGTTACTTCACCCCTGACAATAAATAATTAATACTAATAACAGTATCAGGTTCTTGCTGATGCTTAACTCCTAGGTGGCACAACGGATTTTAAGCTTAATACACAAGACTGGCCTAAGTACCAGTTATGAATGGCAAACGTTTATGCAAGCTAGGAGCTATATGGAAAATAAGCTTAATTGTGGAGAAATGAAACAAGAGTTTACATTACTTTAAGCTCAAGAAAAAGAACTGTTAAATTTATTGATTACAAAATAAATTTAACATTACAATTCAAAATCAAATTAATGAGATCGCACTCACTCACTCACACAAGAGCTAAATCCTTATGCCTAGGAAAAAAACACCTTAACTAAACTCTTAAGACTAGGAAAACGAAAAGAAATACTGGTCGATGAATGCTGTGTATCACCAACTAAGGTGGGAGCACTGGAGAACCGTGGTCTAGTGGAGTTTGGGTGCTAGCTGACCTCTCTCTACTCTCCACTGCTGGAGCACAGGACCTCTCTCCGTCACAACAAACACTCGACTGAGTAAACTCGTGAGAAAGAAATGGGAGCGATAGGCTGCATTTATTTAATGGTCGAGTGAGTGAAACGCGCCCAAAACAAATCGCTCAGCGGAAGCGCTAATGTCTCACACAAAGACGATCACGTATGACAATGAAAAATTGATTTGACAAAGCTTCCGTCCGAATGAGCGGTTAACTGAACGATAAACTGGGATTCCACTTGAGTTCGCAGTTTCCCCAAAAGCCAATGTCACTAGCCGACTCGTGGCATTACGCCCCATGAAAATTAAATCTTTCTTCCTTCAGAAGAAAGATTTCAATATACATAGATATAAATCCTAGCTCAGTCACACAAGATTCACACTGTGGTGTGTGTGCTATCCTGCTACAAGAGAAAGTCGCAGTCGCCAGTGAGCGAAAAAAAACTCGTATTTACGTTAATAGAAGCAAGCTTGAGGGAAAAACTCCATGACGACGGTGAAAATCCTGTACTCAGGTCAAACTGAGTGAAAAGTCGCTACATTTACATTGACAACTAATTGTTGTGTAGCGTGGTGTATGTAATACACGGTGTAGGTGTGACAGTTGTAGTGTAACTGTACCTACGTGTAAAACTGACATAGTAAATAATAACATGGCAACAACGAAGGCAGAGGAGAAGAGGCGGCAGCGTGCGGCAGACGATCAGCTGGCCCGCACAGCAAAACTGCTACACCCATTTCTGTACCTGCAAAACCAATTAAGGTGGAGCATCAAAAGTGTCAATGAGACAAAATTCTTATTACGTTACAATTACTCTCTCTGCCTAGCAATCAGTACATGCTACGAAAAGTATGCTTTACCTGAAAAATACAAGTGACAGCCTAAGCTTTGTACATTCGAGGTCGCCATTAATTATAGCACACGATTAGTGTCGGGCAAGTTGAGAATCCTTGTGCAAACTCGGGTCTTCCATAGCCTCGAACTGCACACGGGTCATCAACCTGTGCCTTAACCTACAGTACTTATATTAGTATCGGGGAGCTGAGAATCCTTGTGCAAACTCAGGTCTTCCATAGCCTCGAGTCGCCTCTGCGGAGTTCTCTCTCGAACTTCCCCTTTAACCTACAGTACTTATATTAGTATCGGGGAGCTGAGAATCCTTGTGCAAACTCGGGTCTTCCATAGCCTCGAGTCGCCTCTGTGGAGTTCTCTCTCGAACTTCCCCCTTAACCTACAGTACTTATATTAGTATCGGGGAGCTGAGAATCCTTGTGCAAACTCGGGTCTTCCATAGCCTCGAGTTGCCTCTGCGGAGTTCTCTCTCGAACTTCCCCCTTAACCTACAGTACTTATATTAGTATCGGGGAGCTGAGAATCCTTTTGCAAACTCGGGTCTTCCATAGCCTCGAGTCGCCTCTGCGGAGTTCTCTCTCGAACTTCCCCCTTAACTTACGGTACATAATATGTATGTACAGGCCCTGGACATACTGTGTCCTGTGGGGCCAATGGGCGAGACATCAGGTCTGCACCCACTTCACCACTACCCTGTCTCTCAACTGTCTTAGAGATTACAGGTGTTGTTATGAACGGCACAGGAAGGACATATCCCTGATTAGTGGTGTTACTTTGACACACACTGCAGGAACAGACAAAACTATCTATGTCCCGTCCCATCCCTGGCCAGAAAAAGTCAGCTCGGATACGGCCCTGGGTCTTCCTTTCGCCCATGTGACCTCCTGAGGCTGAACAATGACCCCATTCTAACACTGCTTGGCGGTACTTGGCGGGGACGACAAACTGCAGTCGAACCTCACCCTCGGGTGTTTGTGACTCAGGGTAGAGCCGTCCTTGTTTGCGAAGGAACTTGGCTCGACCTCCCCGTGAATACTTAATCACTCAACCCTTTTGTTTGTTCCGCACGGTAGCAAGTGTCGGGTCAGAATGTTGTTCTTGTACAACAAGTTGACTACACATCAGATCTTGCGGCGATTCAATGATCACTGGGGTGACACAGTCTGGAGCCTCAGCCATGACTCGTGTTACCGCAGCAGCCGAAGTCTGAATAGCGTCGTCATCGGAGCAACTATCCTTGACTCCGTGAATGTTGCCTACAGTTAGGTCAAATAAAGGTTCTGGCATGACAACTGCGAGTGTCGTACCAGTATAAAATGGAGATGCCACCTGGATACATGCCTCAGGGAACAATCTCTCTGATCCATCAATAAGGTTTGCATGGATCTGTCGACCTGTATACTGCTCAGGCCGAACTAGACTCTGCTTGACAGAGCAACCTGAGGAACCATTATCTCTCAGGACCTTCACAGGAATGCCTCCCACAAACCCTGTCTGAACAAGGAAGATACTGTCACCTGTGGGAGGGCCTGTGGAGGAAGCAGCTAGCCACTCATGAGGCTGCTGAATTGATGTGGCAAACATTGTGCCTTGAGAATTATGTTGGGAAGATGGAACATTGGCCATCTGTGGAGGGGGGTTCACCGTCACTGTGGGACTAGTGAACTGTGGGGAAGTACCCATACTTGTAGGGACGTGACCACCGTGCTGCTGCTGAGGAATGAAGGCTGCGTTCACTTCCTGCCTCTTTTGAGCTGGTGGTGAAAAAGTTTGTCCCGACGGTTGGTTGCGTGGCTGATAATGCTGCTGGTTAGGGTACTTGTTGTACCTCTTCCACTCAGGTTTCTGAGTATTTTGCCCCTGGTCCTTCCACTGTGGTTTTGGACCTTGGCCATTATTCTGAGAATGGCCTTGTTGCTGGGGTTCAGTCTGAGACGGCTTCCCAGACTTGGCAGTATCTTTTCTGCTCCAGGTGTTTTGCTTACGAGTTTGATACCCGTATGCAGTAAAGAATGCGTCAGCCTTTTCTGCCATTTGGCTGGCATCTTTCACCTGGCAGATCTTAAGCTGTGCTATGAGCTCAGCAGGCCACGACCTCTCTAGCTGTGTACGCAGCATAAGGTCAATTATCCCCTCACGCGTGGAAGGAGTTTCATCTTTCTCCATCCACTCATTTAAGTAAGCAGTGAGACGATCGAGGAACTGAACAGCTGTCTCCTTGTCTTGGAGACGAGCTCGCATGAACTGAACTTTGGCGTCGTCTACTGTGAGACCATACGCCTTAATGAGTGCAGCTTTCATCATCTCATACGTGAGATTGTCTCCACGAATTCTGTGGAGAATATCGAGGGCAGGGCCCTCAAATAAACTAAGAAATTGGATCCGCTTAGCTGCCTCATCCAGTTGATACATGTCTGCCATGTCCTCATAACGAGCTATGTACGGCTCGATTCGCTCGCTTTCCTTGTATGAAGGAAGCTTGATGCGTGGGGTCGCCAGGACATGTGTAGGAAGAGCGCTCGTGGAGCTTGAACCAACTGCACCAGATGTGTCTGAAGCCAAGGAATCTCGCTTGAGCTTCAGCACTTCAAGTTCATGTTTTTCTCGTGCCTCTCGCTCGGCACGTTCGTATTCACGTTGTTCCCGCACGTGTTCTAAGTCGAGTTCGCGCTGTTTTTGCTCGTGTTTGCGCTGTTGTCTCTCTTTTTCTAACTCGAGCTCGCGTTGTTTCTGCTCGTGTTCGCGCTCCTTTTCGCGTTCCTCACGCTGTTCTCGCTCGTGTTCGCGTTGGATTCTACGCTCTTCACGAGCATCTTTCTCACGTTCTTGCTCGTAATTAAACCGTGAGAGAACGTAACTCTGAATTTTCTCTGGGTCAGTGAGGCCCATATCTTTGGCTTCCTGTACATAAGCACTGGCTGCCATGATGCTAGCTCAATTTAAATAACTAGCGACTCAGTACTGACTGCTACTTCGCAAACGAATGCTAATAAACACAAGTAAAGATTACAGACACAAGCTAGTGGTGACCAGTCTTATCTAGTTAACTGGAAAAGAATAAAGCAAAAATGCAAATAACTGAGAAGACTCAATAATTAACACAATGGGTACGGCGGCTACCCAGGAGCGAATAAAATCGTCTAGCGTTACCAAAAATAAAGTACTAAATAAAGTTAAGTACTCTATGGATTAATAAAGCAAAAATTCACTTGCTAAATTAACGGTAAACACCAGTAAACTTGTGCCTATAAACTTTAATGATAAATACCTAAATATGAACGAGTGAGTATTATCTCGTGAATAGCTTTAGAGCTAGGAGTTAATATCCTGGAATGAGGTCGCCAATTGTCACGGGGTTTTTTCATATATCACGGGTTTTTTAAAATAAATGCTAAATATCATTTAAAATGATAATAATATTCAATAATATTGAAGAGCAAGGACAATGATTGTCTTGCTACATCAAGCAATTATTCTTTATGCTGGCTTACTTCGCCGATTTTCTCAGAACGAGAATTTATAAACTTTCTCAACAGTACACAGCAGAGACTAATTACTCACAAATGCTGATTACTAGTACTGTTAGCCTCTGGAGAAAGTTACTTCACCCCTGACAATAAATAATTAATACTAATAACAGTATCAGGTTCTTGCTGATGCTTAACTCCTAGGTGGCACAACGGATTTTAAGCTTAATACACAAGACTGGCCTAAGTACCAGTTATGAATGGCAAACGTTTATGCAAGCTAGGAGCTATATGGAAAATAAGCTTAATTGTGGAGAAATGAAACAAGAGTTTACATTACATTAAGCTCAAGAAAAAGAACTGTTAAATTTATTGATTACAAAATAAATTTAACATTACAATTCAAAATCAAATTAATGAGATCGCACTCACTCACTCACACAAGAGCTAAATCCTTACGCCTAGGAAAAAAACACCTTAACTAAACTCTTAAGACTAGGAAAACGAAAAGAAATACTGGTCGATGAATGCTGTGTATCACCAACTAAGGTGGGAGCACTGGAGAACCGTGGTCTAGTGGAGTTTGGGTGCTAGCTGACCTCTCTCTACTCTCCACTGCTGGAGCACAGGACCTCTCTCCGTCACAACAAACACTCGACTGAGTAAACTCGTGAGAAAGAAATGGGAGCGATAGGCTGCATTTATTTAATGGTCGAGTGAGTGAAACGCGCCCAAAACAAATCGCTCAGCGGAAGCGCTAATGTCTCACACAAAGACGATCACGTATGACAATGAAAAATTGATTTGACAAAGCTTCCGTCCGAATGAGCGGTTAACTGAACGATAAACTGGGATTCCACTTGAGTTCGCAGTTTCCCCAAAAGCCAATGTCACTAGCCGACTCGTGGCATTACGCCCCCATGAAAATTAAATCTTTCTTCCTTCAGAAGAAAGATTTCAATATATATAGATATATATCCTAGCTCAGTCACACAAGATTCACACTGTGGTGTGTGTGCTATCCTGCTACAGGAGAAAGTCGCAGTCGCCAGTGAGCGAAAAAAAACTCGTATTTACGTTAATAGAAGCAAGCTTGAGGGAAAAACTCCATGACGACGGTGAAAATCCTGTACTCAGGTCAAACTGAGTGAAAAGTCGCTACATTTACATTGACAACTAATTGTTGTGTAGCGTGGTGTATGTAATACACGGTGTAGGTGTGACAGTTGTAGTGTAACTGTACCTACGTGTAAAACTGACATAGTAAATAATAACATGGCAACAACGAAGGCAGAGGAGAAGAGGCGGCAGCGTGCGGCAGACGATCAGCTGGCCCGCACAGCAAAACTGCTACACCCATTTCTGTACCTGCAAAACCAATTAAGGTGGAGCATCAAAAGTGTCAATGAGACAAAATTCTTATTACGTTACAAATACTCTCTCTACCTAGCAATCAGTACATGCTACGAAAAGTATGCTCTACCTGAAAAATACAAGTGACAGCCTAAGCTTTGTACATTCGAGGTCGCCATTAATTATAGCACACGATTAGTGTCGGGCAAGTTGAGAATCCTTGTGCAAACTCGGGTCTTCCATAGCCTCGAACTGCACACGGGTCATCAACCTGTGCCTTAACCTACAGTACTTATATTAGTATCGGGGAGCTGAGAATCCTTGTGCAAACTCGGGTCTTCCATAGCCTCGAGTCGCCTCTGCGGAGTTCTCTCTCGAACTTCCCCTTTAACCTACAGTACTTATATTAGTATCGGGGAGCTGAGAATCCTTGTGCAAACTCGGGTCTTCCATAGCCTCGAGTCGCCTCTGTGGAGTTCTCTCTCGAACTTCCTCCTTAACCTACAGTACTTATATTAGTATCGGGGAGCTGAGAATCCTTGTGCAAACTCGGGTCTTCCATAGCCTCGAGTTGCCTCTGCGGAGTTCTCTCTCGAACTTCCCCCTTAACCTACAGTACTTATATTAGTATCGGGGAGCTGAGAATCCTTTTGCAAACTCGGGTCTTCCATAGCCTCGAGTCGCCTCTGCGGAGTTCTCTCTTGAACTTCCCCCTTAACTTACGGTACATAATATGTATGTACAGGCCCTGGAATACTGTGTCCTGTGGGGCCAATGGGCGAGACGTCAGGTCTGCACCCACTTCACCACTACCCTGTCTCTCAACTGTCTCAGAGATTACAGGTGTTGTTATGAACGGCACAGGAAGGACATATCCCTGATTAGTGGTGTTACTTTGACACACACTGCAGGAACAGACAAAACTATCTATGTCCCGTCCCATCCCTGGCCAGAAAAAGTCAGCTCGGATACGGCCCTGGGTCTTCCTTTCGCCCATGTGACCTCCTGAGGCTGAACAATGACCCCATTCTAACACTGCTTGGCGGTACTTGGCGGGGACGACAAACTGCAGTCGAACCTCACCCTCAGGTGTTTGTGACTCAGGGTAGAGCCGTCCTTGCTTGCGAAGGAACTTGGCTCGACCTCCCCGTGAATACTTAATCACTCAACCCTTTTGTTTGTTCCTCACGGTAGCAAGTGTCGGGTCAGAATGTTGTTCTTGTACAACAAGTTGACTACACATCAGATCTTGCGGCGATTCAATGATCACTGGGGTGACACAGTCTGGAGCCTCAGCCATGACTCGTGTTACCGCAGCAGCCGAAGTCTGAATAGCGTCGTCATCGGAGCAACTATCCTTGACTCCGTGAATGTTGCCTACAGTTAGGTCAAATAAAGGTTCTGGCATGACAACTGCGAGTGTCGTACCAGTATAAAATGGAGATGCCACCTGGATACATGCCTCAGGGAACAATCTCACTGATCCATCAATAAGGTTTGCATGGATCTGTCGACCTGTATACTGCTCAGGCCGAACTAGACTCTGCTTGACAGAGCAACCTGAGGAACCATTATCTCTCAGGACCTTCACAGGAATGCCTCCCACAAACCCTGTCTGAACAAGGAAGATACTGTCACCTGTGGGAGGGCCTGTGGAGGAAGCAGCTAGCCACTCATGAGGCTGCTGAATTGATGTGGCAAACATTGTGCCTTGAGAATTATGTTGGGAAGATGGAACATTGGCCATCTGTGGAGGGGGGTTCACTGTCACTGTGGGACTAGTGAACTGTGGGGAAGTACCCATACTTGTAGGGACGTGACCACCGTGCTGCTGCTGAGGAATGAAGGCTGCGTTCACTTCCTGCCTCTTTTGAGCTGGTGGTGAAAAAGTTTGTCCCGACGGTTGGTTGCGTGGCTGATAATGCTGCTGGTTAGGGTACTTGTTGTACCTCTTCCACTCAGGTTTCTGAGTGTTTTGCCCCTGGTCCTTCCACTGTGGTTTTGGACCTTGGCCATTATTCTGAGAATGGCCTTGTTGCTGGGGTTCAGTCTGAGACGGCTTCCCAGACTTGGCAGTATCTTTTCTGCTCCAGGTGTTTTGCTTATGAGTTTGATACCCGTATGCAGTAAAGAATGCGTCAGCCTTTTCTGCCATTTGGCTGGCATCTTTCACCTGGCAGATCTTAAGCTGTGCTATGAGCTCAGCAGGCCACGACCTCTCTAGCTGTGTACGCAGCATAAGGTCAATTATCCCCTCACGCGTGGAAGGAGTTTCATCTTTCTCCATCCACTCATTTAAGTAAGCAGTGAGACGATCGAGGAACTGAACAGCTGTCTCCTTGTCTTGGAGACGAGCTCGCATGAACTGAACTTTGGCGTCGTCTACTGTGAGACCATACGCCTTAATGAGTGCAGCTTTCATCATCTCATACGTGAGATTGTCTCCACGAATTCTGTGGAGAATATCGAGGGCAGGGCCCTCAAATAAACTAAGAAATTGGATCCGCTTAGCTGCCTCATCCAGTTGATACATGTCTGCCATGTCCTCATAACGAGCTATGTACGGCTCGATTCGCTCGCTTTCCTTGTATGAAGGAAGCTTGATGCGTGGGGTCGCCAGGACATGTGTAGGAAGAGCGCTCGTGGAGCTTGAACCAACTGCACCAGATGTGTCTGAAGCCAAGTAATCTCGCTTGAGCTTCAGCACTTCAAGTTCATGTTTTTCTCGTGCCTCTCGCTCGGCACGTTCGTATTCACGTTGTTCCCGCACGTGTTCTAAGTCGAGTTCGCGCTGTTTTTGCTCGTGTTTGCGCTGTTGTCTCTCTTTTTCTAACTCGAGCTCGCGTTGTTTCTGCTCGTGTTCGCGCTCCTTTTCGCGTTCCTCACGCTGTTCTCGCTCGTGTTCGCGTTGGATTCTACGCTCTTCACGAGCATCTTTCTCACGTTCTTGCTCGTAATTAAACCGTGAGAGAACGTAACTCTGAATTTTCTCTGGGTCAGTGAGGCCCATATCTTTGGCTTCCTGTACATAAGCACTGGCTGCCATGATGCTAGCTCAATTTAAATAACTAGCGACTCAGTACTGACTGCTACTTCGCAAACGAATGCTAATAAACACAAGTAAAGATTACAGACACAAGCTAGTGGTGACCAGTCTTATCTAGTTAACTGGAAAAGAATAAAGCAAAAATGCAAATAACTGAGAAGACTCAATAATTAACACAATGGGTACGGCGGCTACCCAGGAGCGAATAAAATCGTCTAGCGTTACCAAAAATAAAGTACTAAATAAAGTTAAGTACTCTATGGATTAATAAAGCAAAAATTCACTTGCTAAATTAACGGTAAACACCAGTAAACTTGTGCCTATAAACTTTAATGATAAATACCTAAATATGAACGAGTGAGTATTATCTCGTGAATAGCTTTAGAGCTAGGAGTTAATATCCTGGAATGAGGTCGCCAATTGTCACGGGGTTTTTTCATATATCACGGGTTTTTTAAAATAAATGCTAAATATCATTTAAAATGATAATAATATTCAATAATATTGAAGAGCAAGGACAATGATTGTCTTGCTACATCAAGCAATTATTCTTTATGCTGGCTTACTTCGCCCGATTTTCTCAGAACGAGAATTTATAAACTTTCTCAACAGTACACAGCAGAGACTAATTACTCACAAATGCTGATTACTAGTACTGTTAGCCTCTGGAGAAAGTTACTTCACCCCTGACAATAAATAATTAATACTAATAACAGTATCAGGTTCTTGCTGATGCTTAACTCCTAGGTGGCACAACGGATTTTTAAGCTTAATACACAAGACTGGCCTAAGTACCAGTTATGAATGGCAAACGTTTATGCAAGCTAGGAGCTATATGGAAAATAAGCTTAATTGTGGAGAAATGAAACAAGAGTTTACATTACTTTAAGCTCAAGAAAAAGAACTGTTAAATTTATTGATTACAAAATAAATTTAACATTACAATTCAAAATCAAATTAATGAGATCGCACTCACTCACTCACACAAGAGCTAAATCCTTATGCCTAGGAAAAAAACACCTTAACTAAACTCTTAAGACTAGGAAAACGAAAAGAAATACTGGTCGATGAATGCTGTGTATCACCAACTAAGGTGGGAGCACTGGAGAAACCGTGGTCTAGTGGAGTTTGGGTGCTAGCTGACCTCTCTCTACTCTCCACTGCTGGAGCACAGGACCTCTCTCCGTCAGAGCAAACACTCGACTGAGTAAACTCGTGAGAAAGAAATGGGAGCGATAGGCTGCATTTATTTAATGGTCGAGTGAGTGAAACGCGCCCAAAACAAATCGCTCAGCGGAAGCGCTAATGTCTCACACAAAGACGATCACGTATGACAATGAAAAATTGATTTGACAAAGCTTCCGTCCGAATGAGCGGTTAACTGAACGATAAACTGGGATTCCACTAATGAGTTCGCAGTTTCCCCAAAAGCCAATGTCACTAGCCGACTCGTGGCATTACGCCCCATGAAAATTAAATCTTTCTTCCTTCAGAAGAAAGATTTCAATATACATAGATATATAATCCTAACTCAGTCACACAAGATTCACACTGTGGTGTGTGTGCTATCCTGCTACAGGAGAAAGTCTCAGTCGCCAGTGAGCGAAAAAAAAACTCGTATTTACGTTAAAAGAAGCAAGCTTGAGGGAAAAACTCCATGACGACGGTGAAAATCCTGTACTCAGGTCAAACTGAGTGAAAAGTCGCTACATTTACATTGACAACTAATTGTTGTGTAGCGTGGTGTATGTAATACACGGTGTAGGTGTGACAGTTGTAGTGTAACTGTACCTACGTGTAAAACTGACATAGTAAATAATAACATGGCAACAACGAAGGCAGAGGAGAAGAGGCGGCAGTGTGCGGCAGACGATCAGCTGGCCCGCACAGCAAAACTGCTACACCCATTTCTGTACCTGCAAAACCAATTAAGGTGGAGCATCAAAAGTGTCAATGAGACAAAATTCTTATTACGTTACAAATACTCTCTCTACCTAGCAATCAGTACATGCTACGAAAAGTATGCTCTACCTGAAAAATACAAGTGACAGCCTAAGCTTTGTACATTCGAGGTCGCCATTAATTATAGCACACGATTAGTGTCGGGCAAGTTGAGAATCCTTGTGCAAACTCGGGTCTTCCATAGCCTCGAACTGCACACGGGTCATCAACCTGTGCCTTAACCTACAGTACTTATATTAATATCGGGGAGCTGAGAATCCTTGTGCAAACTCGGGTCTTCCATAGCCTCGAGTCGCCTCTGCGGAGTTCTCTCTCGAACTTCCCCTTTAACCTACAGTACTTATATTAGTATCGGGGAGCTGAGAATCCTTGTGCAAACTCGGGTCTTCCATAGCCTCGAGTCGCCTCTGTGGAGTTCTCTCTCGAACTTCCCCCTTAACCTACAGTACTTATATTAGTATCGGGGAGCTGAGAATCCTTGTGCAAACTCGGGTCTTCCATAGCCTCGAGTTGCCTCTGCGGAGTTCTCTCTCGAACTTCCCCCTTAACCTACAGTACTTATATTAGTATCGGGGAGCTGAGAATCCTTTTGCAAACTCGGGTCTTCCATAGCCTCGAGTCGCCTCTGCGGAGTTCTCTCTTGAACTTCCCCCTTAACTTACGGTACATAATATGTATGTACAGGCCCTGGACATACTGTGTCCTGTGGGGCCAATGGGCGAGACGTCAGGTCTGCACCCACTTCACCACTACCCTGTCTCTCAACTGTCTCAGAGATTACAGGTGTTGTTATGAACGGCACAGGAAGGACATATCCCTGATTAGTGGTGCTACTTTGACACACACTGCAGGAACAGACAAAACTATCTATGTCCCGTCCCATCCCTGGCCAGAAAAAGTCAGCTCGGATACGGCCCTGGGTCTTCCTTTCGCCCATGTGACCTCCTGAGGCTGAACAATGACCCCATTCTAACACTGCTTGGCGGTACTTGGCGGGGACGACAAACTGCAGTCGAACCTCACCCTCAGGTGTTTGTGACTCAGGGTAGAGCCGTCCTTGTTTGCGAAGGAACTTGGCTCGACCTCCCGTGAATACTTAATCACTCAACCCTTTTGTTTGTTCCTCACAGCAGCAAGTGTCGGGTCAGAATGTTGTTCTTGTACAACAAGTTGACTACACATCAGATCTTGCGGCGATTCAATGATCACTGGGGTGACACAGTCTGGAGCCTCAGCCATGACTCGTGTTACCGCAGCAGCCGAAGTCTGAATAGCGGCATCATCGGAGCAACTATCCTTGACTCCTTGAATGTTGCCTACAATTAGGTCAAATAAAGGTTCTGGCATGACAACTGCAAGTGTCGTACCAGTATAAAATGGAGATGCCACCTGGATACATGCCTCAGGGAACAATCTCACTGATCCATCAATAAGGTTTGCATGGATCTGTCGACCTGTATACTGCTCAGGCCGAACTAGACTCTGCTTGACAGAGCAACCTGAGGAACCATTATCTCTCAGGACCTTCACAGGAATGCCTCCCACAAACCCTGTCTGAACAAGGAAGATACTGTCACCTGTGGGAGGGCCTGTGGAGGAAGCAGCTAGCCACTCATGAGGCTGCTGAATTGATGTGGCAAACATTGTGCCTTGAGAATTATGTTGGGAAGATGGAACATTGGCCATCTGTGGAGGGGGGTTCACTGTCACTGTGGGACTAGTGAACTGTGGGGAAGTACCCATACTTGTAGGGACGTGACCACCGTGCTGCTGCTGAGGAATGAAGGCTGCGTTCACTTCCTGCCTCTTTTGAGCTGGTGGTGAAAAAGTTTGTCCCGACGGTTGGTTGCGTGGCTGATAATGCTGCTGGTTAGGGTACTTGTTGTACCTCTTCCACTCAGGTTTCTGAGTATTTTGCCCTGGTCCTTCCACTGTGGTTTTGGACCTTGGCCATTATTCTGAGAATGGCCTTGTTGCTGGGGTTCAGTCTGAGACGGCTTCCCAGACTTGGCAGTATCTTTTCTGCTCCAGGTGTTTTGCTTATGAGTTTGATACCCGTATGCAGTAAAGAATGCGTCAGCCTTTTCTGCCATTTGGCTGGCATCTTTCACCTGGCAGATCTTAAGCTGTGCTATGAGCTCAGCAGGCCACGACCTCTCTAGCTGTGTACGCAGCATAAGGTCAATTATCCCCTCACGCGTGGAAGGAGTTTCATCTTTCTCCATCCACTCATTTAAGTAAGCAGTGAGACGATCGAGGAACTGAACAGCTGTCTCCTTGTCTTGGAGACGAGCTCGCATGAACTGAACTTTGGCGTCGTCTACTGTGAGACCATACGCCTTAATGAGTGCAGCTTTCATCATCTCATACGTGAGATTGTCTCCACGAATTCTGTGGAGAATATCGAGGGCAGGGCCCTCAAATAAACTAAGAAATTGGATCCGCTTAGCTGCCTCATCCAGTTGATACATGTCTGCCATGTCCTCAAAACGAGCTATGTACGGCTCGATTCGCTCGCTTTCCTTGTATGAAGGAAGCTTGATGCGTGGGGTCGCCAGGACATGTGTAGGAAGAGCGCTCGTGGAGCTTGAACCAACTGCACCAGATGTGTCTGAAGCCAAGGAATCTCGCTTGAGCTTCAGCACTTCAAGTTCATGTTTTTCTCGTGCCTCTCGCTCGGCACGTTCGTATTCACGTTGTTCCCGCACGTGTTCTAAGTCGAGTTCGCGCTGTTTTTGCTCGTGTTTGCGCTGTTGTCTCTCTTTTTCTAACTCGAGCTCGCGTTGTTTCTGCTCGTGTTCGCGCTCCTTTTCGCGTTCCTCACGCTGTTCTCGCTCGTGTTCGCGTTGGATTCTACACTCTTCACGAGCATCTTTCTCACGTTCTTGCTCGTAATTAAACCGTGAGAGAACGTAACTCTGAATTTTCTCTGGGTCAGTGAGGCCCATATCTTTGGCTTCCTGTACATAAGCACTGGCTGCCATGATGCTAGCTCAATTTAAATAACTAGCGACTCAGTACTGACTGCTACTTCGCAAACGAATGCTAATAAACACAAGTAAAGATTACAGACACAAGCTAGTGGTGACCAGTCTTATCTAGTGAACTGGAAAAGAATAAAGCAAAAATGCAAATAACTGAGAAGACTCAATAATTAACACAATGGGTACGGCGGCTACCCAGGAGCGAATAAAATCGTCTAGCGTTACCAAAAATAAAGTACTAAATAAAGTTAAGTACTCTATGGATTAATAAAGCAAAAATTCACTTGCTAAATTAACGGTAAACACCAGTAAACTTGTGCCTATAAACTTTAATGATAAATACCTAAATATGAACGAGTGAGTATTATCTCGTGAATAGCTTTAGAGCTAGGAGTTAATATCCTGGAATGAGGTCGCCAATTGTCACGGGGTTTTTTCATATATCACGGGTTTTTTAAAATAAATGCTAAATATCATTTAAAATGATAATAATATTCAATAATATTGAAGAGCAAGGACAATGATTGTCTTGCTACATCAAGCAATTATTCTTTATGCTGGCTTACTTCGCCGATTTTCTCAGAACGAGAATTTATAAACTTTCTCAACAGTACACAGCAGAGACTAATTACTCACAAATGCTGATTACTAGTACTGTTAGCCTCTGGAGAAAGTTACTTCACCCCTGACCATAAAAAATTAATACTAATAACAGTATCAGGTTCTTGCTGATGCTTAACTCCTAGGTGGCACAACGGATTTTAAGCTTAATACACAAGACTGGCCCAAGTACCAGTTATGAATGGCAAACGTTTATGCAAGCTAGGAGCTATATGGAAAATAAGCTTAATTGTGGAGAAATGAAACAAGAGTTTACATTACATTAAGCTCAAGAAAAAGAACTGTTAAATTTATTGATTACAAAATAAATTTAACATTACAATTCAAAATCAGATTAATGAGATCGCACTCACTCACTCACACAAGAGCTAAAATCCTTATGCCTAGGAAAAAAACACCTTAACTAAACTCTTAAGACTAGGAAAACGAAAAGAAATACTGGTCGATGAATGCTGTGTATCACCAACTAAGGTGGGAGCACTGGAGAACCGTGGTCTAGTGGAGTTTGGGTGCTAGCTGACCCTCTCTACTCTCGCACTGCTGGAGCACAGGACCTCTCTCCGTCACAACAAACACTCGACTGAGTAAACTCGTGAGAAAGAAATGCGGAGCGATAGGCTGCATTTATTTAATGGTCGAGTGAGTGAAACGCGCCCAAAACAAATCGCTCAGCGGGAAAGCGCTAATGTCTCACACAAAGACGATCACGTATGACAATGAAAAATTGATTTGACAAAGCTTCCGTCCGAATGAGCGGTTAACTGAACGATAAACTGGGATTCCACTAATGAGTTCGCAGTTTCTCACAAAAGCCAAATGTCACTAGCCGACTCGTGGCATTACGCCCCATGAAAATTAAATCTTTCTTCCTTCAGAAGAAAGATTTCAATATACATAGATATAAATCCTAGCTCAGTCACACAAGATTCACACTGTGGTGTGTGTGCTATCCTGCTACAAGAGAAAGTCGCAGTCGCCAGTGAGCGAAAAAAACTCGTATTTACGTTAATAGAAGCAAGCTTGAGGGAAAAACTCCATGACGACGGTGAAAATCCTGTACTCAAGTCAAACTGAGTGAAAAGTCGCTACATTTACATTGACAACTAATTGTTGTGTAGCGTGGTGTATGTAATACACGGTGTAGGTGTGACAGTTGTAGTGTAACTGTACCTACGTGTAAAACTGACATAGTAAATAATAACATGGCAACAACGAAGGCAGAGGAGAAGAGGCGGCAGCGTGCGGCAGACGATCAGCTGGCCCGCACAGCAAAACTGCTACACCCATTTCTGTACCTGCAAAACCAATTAAGGTGGAGCATCAAAAGTGTCAATGAGACAAAATTCTTATTACGTTACAATTACTCTCTCTGCCTAGCAATCAGTACATGCTACAAAAAGTACGCTCTAGCTGAAAAATACAAGTGACAGCCTAAGCTTTGTACATTCGAGGTCGC
This sequence comes from Coenobita brevimanus, assembly GCF_032717465.1. Taxonomy (NCBI): domain Eukaryota; kingdom Metazoa; phylum Arthropoda; class Malacostraca; order Decapoda; family Coenobitidae; genus Coenobita; species Coenobita brevimanus. The sequence goes on along the minus strand of NC_136954.1, from coordinate 43,010,563 downwards.
CATTAATTATAGCACACGATTAGTGTCGGGCAAGTTGAGAATCCTTGTGCAAACTCGGGTCTTCCATAGCCTCGAACTGCACACGGGTCGTCAACCTGTGCTTTAACCTACAGTACTTATATTAGTATCGGGGAGCTGAGAATCCTTGTGCAAACTCGGGTCTTCCATAGCCTCGAGTCGCCTCTGCGGAGTTCTCTCTCGAACTTCCCCCTTAACCTACAGTACTTATATTAGTATCGGGGAGCTGAGAATCCTTGTGCAAACTCGGGTCTTCCATAGCCTCGAGTCGCCTCTGTGGAGTTCTCTCTCGAACTTCCCCCTTAACCTACAGTACTTATATTAGTATCGGGGAGCTGAGAATCCTTGTGCAAACTCGGGTCTTCCATAGCCTCGAGTTGCCTCTGTGGAGTTCTCTCTCGAACTTCCCCCTTAACCTACAGTACTTATATTAGTATCGGGGAGCTGAGAATCCTTTTGCAAACTCGGGTCTTCCATAGCCTCGAGTCGCCTCTGCGGAGTTCTCTCTCGAACTTCCCCCTTAACTTACGGTACATAATATGTATGTACAGGCCCTGTACATACTGTGTCCTGTGGGGCCAATGGGCGAGACGTCAGGTCTGCACCCACTTCACCACTACCCTGTCTCTCAACTGTCTCAGAGATTACAGGTGTTGTTATGAACGGCACAGGAAGGACATATCCCTGATTAGTGGTGTTACTTTGACACACACTGCAGGAACAGACAAAACTATCTATGTCCCGTCCCATCCCTGGCCAGAAAAAGTCAGCTCGGATACGGCCCTGGGTCTTCCTTTCGCCCATGTGACCTCCTGAGGCTGAACAATGACCCCATTCTAACACTGCTTGGCGGTACTTGGCGGGGACGACAAACTGCAGTCGAACCTCACCCTCGGGTGTTTGTGACTCAGGGTAGAGCCGTCCTTGTTTGCGAAGGAACTTGGCTCGACCTCCCCGTGAATACTTAATCACTCAACCCTTTTGTTTGTTCCTCACGGTAGCAAGTGTCGGGTCAGAATGTTGTTCTTGTACAACAAGTTGACTACACATCAGATCTTGCGGCGATTCAATGATCACTGGGGTGACACAGTCTGGAGCCTCAGCCATGACTCGTGTTACCGCAGCAGCCGAAGTCTGAATAGCGTCGTCATCGGAGCAACTATCCTTGACTCCGTGAATGTTGCCTACAGTTAGGTCAAATAAAGGTTCTGGCATGACAACTGCGAGTGTCGTACCAGTATAAAATGGAGATGCCACCTGGATACATGCCTCAGGGAACAATCTCTCTGATCCATCAATAAGGTTTGCATGGATCTGTCGACCTGTATACTGCTCAGGCCGAACTAGACTCTGCTTGACAGAGCAACCTGAGGAACCATTATCTCTCAGGACCTTCACAGGAATGCCTCCCACAAACCCTGTCTGAACAAGGAAGATACTGTCACCTGTGGGAGGGCCTGTGGAGGAAGCAGCTAGCCACTCATGAGGCTGCTGAATTGATGTGGCAAACATTGTGCCTTGAGAATTATGTTGGGAAGATGGAACATTGGCCATCTGTGGAGGGGGGTTCACTGTCACTGTGGGACTAGTGAACTGTGGGGAAGTACCCATACTTGTAGGGACGTGACCACCGTGCTGCTGCTGAGGAATGAAGGCTGCGTTCACTTCCTGCCTCTTTTGAGCTGGTGGTGAAAAAGTTTGTCCCGACGGTTGGTTGCGTGGCTGATAATGCTGCTGGTTAGGGTACTTGTTGTACCTCTTCCACTCAGGTTTCTGAGTATTTTGCCCCTGGTCCTTCCACTGTGGTTTTGGACCTTGGCCATTATTCTGAGAATGGCCTTGTTGCTGGGGTTCAGTCTGAGACGGCTTCCCAGACTTGGCAGTATCTTTTCTGCTCCAGGTGTTTTGCTTACGAGTTTGATACCCGTATGCAGTAAAGAATGCGTCAGCCTTTTTCTGCCATATGGCTGGCATCTTTCACCTGGCAGATCTTAAGCTGAGCTATGAGCTCAGCAGGCCCCGACCTCTCTAGCTGTGTACACAGCATAAGGTCAATTCTCCCCTCACGCGTGGAAGGAGTTTCATCTCTTCTCCATCCACTCATTTAAGTAAGCAGTGAGACTGATCGAGGAACTGAACAGCTGTCTCCTTGTCTTGGAGACGAGCTCGCATGAACTGAACTTTGGCGTCGTCTACTGTGAGACCATACGCCTTAATGAGTGCAGCTTTCATCATCTCATACGTGAGATTGTCTCCACGAATTCTGTGGAGAATATCGAGGGCAGGGCCCTCAAATAAACTAAGAAATTGGATCCGCTTAGCTGCCTCATCCAGTTGATACATGTCTGCCATGTCCTCATAACGAGCTATGTACGGCTCGATTCGCTCGCTTTCCTTGTATGAAGGAAGCTTGATGCGTGGGGTCGCCAGGACATGTGTAGGAAGAGCGCTCGTGGAGCTTGAACCAACTGCACCAGATGTGTCTGAAGCCAAGTAATCTCGCTTGAGCTTCAGCACTTCAAGTTCATGTTTTTCTCGTGCCTTCTCGCTCGGCACGTTCGTATTCACGTTGTTCCCGCACGTGTTCTAAAGTCGAGTTCGCGCTGTTTTTGCTCGTGTTTGCGCTGTTGTCTCTCTTTTTCTAACTCGAGCTCGCGTTGTTTCTGCTCGTGTTCGCGCTCCTTTTCGCGTTCCTCACGCTGTTCTCGCTCGTGTTCGCGTTGGATTCTACGCTCTTCACGAGCATCTTTCTCACGTTCTTGCTCGTAATTAAACCGTGAGAGAACGTAACTCTGAATTTTCTCTGGGTCAGTGAGGCCCATATCTTTGGCTTCCTGTACATAAGCACTGGCTGCCATGATGCTAGCTCAATTTAAATAACTAGCGACTCAGTACTGACTGCTACTTCGCAAACGAATGCTAATAAACACAAGTAAAGATTACAGACACAAGCTAGTGGTGACCAGTCTTATCTAGTTAACTGGAAAAGAATAAAGCAAAAAATGCCAATAAATGAGAAGACTCAATAATTAACACAATGGGTATGGCGGCTACCCAGGAGCGAATAAAATCGTCTAGCGTTACCAAAAATAAAGTACTAAATAAAGTTAAGTACTCTATGGATTAATAAAGCAAACATTCACTTGCTAAATTAACGGTAAACACCAGTAAACTTGTGCCTATAAACTTTAATGATAAATACCTAAATATGAACGAGTGAGTATTATCTCGTGAATAGCTTTAGAGCTAGGAGTTAATATCCTGGAATGAGGTCGCCAATTGTCACGGGGTTTTTTCATATATCACGGGTTTTTTAAAATAAATGCTAAATATCATTTAAAATGATAATAATATTCAATAATATTGAAGAGCAAGGACAATGATTGTCTTGCTACATCAAGCAATTATTCTTTATGCTGGCTTACTTCGCCGATTTTCTCAGAACGAGAATTTATAAACTTTCTCAACAGTACACAGCAGAGACTAATTACTCACAAATGCTGATTACTAGTACTGTTAGCCTCTGGAGAAAGTTACTTCACCCCTGACAATAAATAATTAATACTAATAACAGTATCAGGTTCTTGCTGATGCTTAACTCCTAGGTGGCACAACGGATTTTAAGCTTAATACACAAGACTGGCCTAAGTACCAGTTATGAATGGCAAACGTTTATGCAAGCTAGGAGCTATATGGAAAATAAGCTTAATTGTGGAGAAATGAAACAAGAGTTTACATTACATTAAGCTCAAGAAAAAGAACTGTTAAATTTATTGATTACAAAATAAATTTAACATTACAATTCAAAATCAGATTAATGAGATCGCACTCACTCACTCACACAAGAGCTAAAATCCTTATGCCTAGGAAAAAAACACCTTAACTAAACTCTTAAGACTAGGAAAACGAAAAGAAATACTGGTCGATGAATGCTGTGTATCACCAACTAAGGTGGGAGCACTGGAGAACCGTGGTCTAGTGGAGTTTGGGTGCTAGCTGACCTCTCTCTACTCTCCACTGCTGGAGCACAGGACCTCTCTCCGTCACAACAAACACTCGACTGAGTAAACTCGTGAGAAAGAAATGGGAGCGATAGGCCGCATTTATTTAATGGTCAAGTGAGCGAAACGCGCCCAAAACAAATCGCTCAGCGGAAGCGCTAATGTCTCACACAAAGACGATCACGTATGACAATGAAAAATTGATTTGACAAAGCTTCCGTCCGAATGAGCGGTTAACTGAACGATAAACTGGGATTCCACTTGAGTTCGCGGTTTCCCAAAAAGCCAATGTCACTAGCCGACTCGTGACAGTATCTTCGCTTTAATTTTTTTCGTGTTTTCGTGTTTTTGTATTTTCGTTTTAATCATGGTTTTGTTTGTGTTTTCCTTCATTTAATCGTGATTTTGCTTGTATTTTTCTTCGTTTATTTTGTGGTTTTGTTAGTGTTTTTTATCGTTTGTTTTTCGTTTTTGTCGTGATTTTGTCAGAGTTATTTAGGAGTTTCCTTTGGATCGTATATGCTTCTGTTTTGGTCACTTAGAATCTATTTTTGTCGTTCACAAGGCTGGTGAGCGATGCCTGCCCGTGGTGGCACCGATATAGTCGGCTCTGCAACCTAAATATACACACGATCCTTAACTCCTTCTCTGTCCTCTGCTGGAAGGATGGCGAGCTGTGCAGATTCAGCCTGCAGTTCGCCTAATTCATATTCAGCAGAGTTTCGGGTTACAACAACATGTAAACAACAGCTACAACCTTTAGGCTGACATTACTTTTCTTTTCGTTTTTGTTTGCTTTCTCTTTATATTTTTTTTGTGTGTTTTCCTCCATGGTTAGTGTTATATTACTTTTTATTATATTTTTATAGTACTTTTTTTAATTCATTTCTTCATTGCCGTTTGCAGGGTTTACATTACACTGACTGGTTTTGGTGATTTTTACTGCCTCTTCATCTGGTAGTTTTTCTAGATTTCGTGGTTCAGTGTTCTTAGTTTTTCGTTTTTCTTCCTACGTTTTCGTGCTGTAATTCATGCATGGTTTCATATTTATCATAGTCATTCGCTGAGTATTACATTCAAGCTGTCATTTTTTGTTTCTTTCTAAAATGCTGTTTTATGTAATTTTCATGGCTTCTTGTTTGGTCCTGCCTTCGTCTTTTATCAAATATTATTCACCGGGCTTTACTCGTAGGCTGACTTGAGGTTTCCGTGCTGTTGTTTGGTGGCTTTCATTGTTCAAGTTTCTTTGTATGTGTCAGTTCGTGTTTGGTTTTATTAGAATCAGTCACCGATCTTGTCTTTGAGGATGACTGTGTGTGTGTGTGTGTGTGTGTGTGTGTGTGTGTGTTCTTTTGATGGGGTCTGTGCTTTCTGTTTTTAGCTGAATTCGGGTTTCTTACCAATTCCTTTTTTCTTTTTTTTTTAACGTTTTTTTCAATATTTTAACAGATTTATTACGTAATTGTTTATTCTTCATTTTTTGTGGTGTCTTTTATTTATTTATTTTCAGTTTCGCAATCTGTTTTGCATTCTTCATACTTCATATTCCCACGGCTTATGATCTCTTCGCTTATTTGTGCGTTATTTTGAAAAATTATTTTTCATTGTTTTTCATATTTGGCGGTGTATTTTTTTCGCTCACTATTATTCATTTTTATTTTTTTATAATTTAATTTTGTCAATCACGTTGTTTCCATATTAAAAGTGCCATTGATTTTGATTTTTCATGTTATATATATATATATATATATATATATATATATATATATATATATATATATATATATATATATATATAACTTTCTGCCCCAGAAGTAGGGACGGCCAACCAGCGAGTGTAAAGGTAATGGTAACTTATCTGGTGTGCTTGTGCGTCTGGTGTGTGTCTGAGGTACATGGGATGTGTCCTGAATGTGTGCAGAGACAAAGAACACTCTCTGGGATGTGCTGACGTGGTGGATAGCCTACTTGGGGTAGGTGTGACTCACAAAGGTTTCCATTTTTGTTGCTCATGTAGGCTATAAATTATTCCTCGTTCATTGTTAATTTTAAGTTTTGTCGTCGTTTTGTCTTTTTTTTTTCCCTTGGGTTTTCTGCTTACATTGCCATTCTATCCTCCTCTTCCTCCTCAGTCTCTTTCTCTCTGTCCATCTTCCTCCTTCACAGTCATTCCATCGTCCCATCCCTTGTCTATCTCCACCTACCCCCTCCCCACTTAGCTACCGTCATGAGTTTAGCAGCGTGTCGTCAGTGGTTGTGCTAAAAATTTTGACGTGTTGAGGTGGTCATTGCGTCAGTCGTTCCCTTCCATCCCTGGCGACATTTTTAGCCCCTTTCACACCGTATACCGTATTTCCTTATTTAACTCTTGCTATCACCAGGCGACTTATTGTACCGGTATTTAGATGGACCTCTCATAGCAAAGGATTTATAAGCAATTTCCATTATCTCATTTTTATACGGTGATGTTTATTGTTTCCTTACTACCAGCCGACAGTATTCAACATAGGACAGACCTGTAGTGTGTGTGTGTGTGTGTGTGTGTGTGTGTGTGTGTGTGTGTGTGTGTGTTTAGATAGATAGATAGATAGATAAATAAATATGTAGAGATAGGTAGAGTTCTGTGAAAACAGTAGTGTTATGGAGTCCTGTCTGCCCTTCAAATTAGTTTACTCATTAGAGAGAGAGAGAGAGAGAGAGAGAGAGAGAGAGAGAGAGAGAGAGAGAGAGAGAGAATGTTTGAAAACAGTAAAATATTATGGAGTCTTGACTGTCCTCCAAATCAGTTAACCCTACTGTGATAAACAGATAGACAGATTGATGGGTAGATAGATAAACTGGTAGATAGATGGATATAGTTAGAGAGATCTGTGGAAATAGTAAAATGTTATGGAGCCCTGTCACTCTAAACTCTCGCAAGCCTAGGACGACCATTTTTATTTCAACTAATCCCAGTCGTTTGTATTGAGCTAGGGGTGAGTCACAGGAGCCTGAGAGTTAAGATGCCAGCTGAATACAGACCTCCAGCATCATGTCTTGTCCCATCACCAACATGAACCCGGGTCTTGTCAACGGGTCTGTGTCTCTCCGCCAACACAACCTTCTGTATAATTCTCCCATTCACCAACTCCGGCCACCCTCTTCACTTTGTTATTATAGACTTAGTTCTTTATTCTGGGTGGCACAGGAGGCTTCGTAGCTCCTCTTCCTTTGCGATTTATCTTTGTACGCTACATATATCGTTTTTATATCGTCATAGTTGGCATCAGTAACAGTCAAGAGGGTATTGGGATATTTATTTTTTTATGTGCAAAGACTAAGAAGTGTCACGAACTAACCAAAGCTGCTTGGGCCCGTATTCTCATCCGCTAAGGAAGCTCCCTAACACCCTTTCCTGAGCAACTTATTTTGCTTGTCACACCTTACCGACCATATCCGTGTTACGTAAAGCATTCTAATATCGCCATACTCTACGTTGATAACGTACAAAGGGGGCGTTAACCGGCCATTTCCAAAAATAAATCGGTAAGGAATAGGTGCTAAGGAATGCAACCCTGTGATATGACAAAATAAAAGTCACGGTATCATCCCTTTCCCTGTCATTCACTACTTTGCATTATATTTCCCCCAGCGACAGGCAGTTTACGTGCCACCTTCATTTCCGCTGCTCCTTTTTATTTTATCTTTTCTAACTAAATTATTTTATTCAGTATACAGTAGGTGAGCCTTTTAACCTGAGGATTTAGACAGCCTTAGTTAGCCCTTTGACTCCTACATCTCCGTCCAAAGTTGTATAAATTTGTACAGATGTAGCTTGAAATAAATAGAATCGTCACGGGACTAAGTAGGTCAGCTGTACACAAGGAAAAGTAGTTCATCAAAAATGTTAAAATCTGTCACGAATAACATTTTCTCCAAATAACAAAGTAATTGGTTTCTTCAAGTGTACGACAGGTTATTTTATTCATCTCTTAGAAACATACCAGTCAATAGGTCTATGGCTGTATTTTAAGTGGTCACGGTCACTGGTTCTCCTTTTTTTTTTGTTGATACAAACAATGTCGATATGTTAGCGATATAAAAAGCATACAAGCAAATGTTGAGTCGTAATATGCAAAATAAATCGCTGAGGAGGAGATGCAACAGAGCCTCCTCGGCTATCCACATTGCAACCCGTAAGGTGGTATTCTCGTCAGCTTAGGTGGCTCTCAAGCACCTCTACCTTAGTGATTTATTTTGCTTATTACGCCTGGATAATCACTTGTCCGCAATTTGCGCATCCTTGTTGGAAGGACGCAAGTGAAGGTTGAGAGGAGTGGAAGAGAGTTGTTTGAGAGGACTAAAGATTAGGATAAGAGGGAGAAAGATAAAGAAAGGAATGGATGGAGAGAAGGACTGGAGGAGGAGGCGCCAGAGTTACACAGAGGTCAAGGTGCTTCTTCCACACAGACCTTACTTACGTTGAGAGACGGAAAGACAATATTCCCCAACCAAGGATGGGTCTCGAGGAAGGAAGGGGTTCGTGAAGGGTTTATACGATAGAATCTCTTAAGTTCGAAGAGCTTGTATTAAGCTGAATAAAATCGTCTGCGGAAGCAACTAGACCACTTATCATCCACCTGAGGAGCGACCTGGACAAATGGTTGTGTGTGTGTGTGTGTGTGTGTGTGTGTGTGTGTGTGTTTTAATCTCTCTTTTTATCTGATACACGTTTTATGCCCTTTCTTAGTCACTTGAATGTCCTTTGCAGTTCATAATTACCCGTCTGCTTCCTTTGTCGTATATACACGTAGTTAACCTTTAAAATTACCACTTTCCGCCCTGCCGTTATCCTTTTCTACCTTGTGTCACATGGCTTTTGTTGCCTGGGGCTAGATTGTTCATTCATTCATTCATTCATATATATTTTTAAAATTTCTCTTTCAGATCGGGACGTGGAGCGACACCCGAGGGCTGGAAACAGTGGCGGTCAAGTACACGAGCCACATGACTGACCGGGTGATGGCTGACGGATCTTACATCGTTACATCCATATTGGTGCGTGTATCCTCCCCTCTATCTCTCTCTCTCTCTCTCTCTTTGCCGACCTCCAGATTTAAGCGATATTTTAAGTGAGTCTCGGTATTTTTCTGTTACCCGTTTAGCCTAATGTCCTTTTTAACTTATTTAAGGATTTTGTATGACATTTAATATTATATTCCGTTTTCCCTTAGTTTCCTCCTTGTACATATTTTCACTCTGTGATGCGACTTAGTGCCATATGGTCTTCGTTACCTGGTGCAACCTTTTCATTTCTCTCTCTCTCTCTCTCTCTCTCAGAAGGAGGAACTTTATATATATTAGTTGAAAAATTAGAGTGATCCCATTTTCCTTGGTATAATATAGCGGCGCCATTTTCTCTCATCCCAGGAAAAGCCATTCTTGATGCTAAGGAAGGACGGTAACTACACTGGCAATGATCGTTACGAGGGATACGCTAAAGACCTCGCTGACCTCTTGGCATCCTTCCTCGGAATTGACTGTGAGTATATGAGTTTGGGGGCTTGTGCTGGAAAATGGGGAGGTGTTAGAGGGTAAAGTAGTATTTCTGGGGTATCTTCGGTAAATTTCTGGGAATGATCTTTACGAGGGCGAAGCTAAGGGCCTCGCTGACTCCTTGCCCTGTTTCCTCAGAATTATGTGGGAGTATTTGATTTTTCGGTGTATTTAAGGGGAGGGGGTAGAGAGTAAGTTTGAGAGCTCCGTATCTGTATCCATTCTTTTTCAAGAGGTATTTGTGTAAGCAGATTTCTATTCAACATAAATACTCCATCTTTTTGTGCTGGAGGTAGAAACGATATTTCACAGATTTTTTATTTGCTGAGAATTCTTGGTCGTTTTTTGCCTTCCATCTTACCAAAGATGTAAGGAAGTTACCATATATGAAGAAGTAAACAGTTCTGTGTTTTTACAATACTGGAGGGACTTTTATAATTTTCAAACTCCATCTTACTGTAATACACTATTTTTGTGGTGCTTCACTTGAGATAGATACTGTTATGCTGGTAGGATTAGGCTAGTGTTTTATATCTGGAAATGCGAGGAAAATGATAGAAATTAAGTATTGTGGCATAGGATTAGGTTAATGTTTGTATCTTGAGATACGAGGAACACCCTGAAAATTTCGGCATGTCTGTTTTGTTTACTTTCTTTCCTTAGGAATTAGTTCATGCCATTATTGCTGTTGTGTATTGTTAAGTGCATTATAGTATGGGAAAATGCGCGTTTTGTCCTAGGCTCTAGAATGTGCATTATTGCATCACAGTGTGAGTTCTCTCCTGGGCTTGAGAGTGTTCTGGGATGCCAAGTGGGGGGGGGGTATTTAAAAAGGACCTGCCCCGCTTTCTGTCAGTTAACCAAGAGTGACAGATGGAGTGGGTTGTGTGCATGGGGATCAGTTTGTGTTTAGTCAGTGAGACGGAGTAGCGGACCTTTAGTTTGCGCGCAATTGCGGGTCGGTGAGCAAGAGTCAGTCAAGTAGTGAGAGTCAGAGAGTCTGTAACAATCAGTGAGTAGTGAGAAAGTGCACAGTTAGTGATTCAGTCAGTGAATTAGTGCTGGACGGACAGAAACAGTGAGAGGTATTGAGTCAGACAGTGAGAGATAATCAGTGAAGGATGGGGTAGTCAGAGTCAGTAAGGCAGCGTCAGTGAGTCAGTGAATGGAAAGTGAACGAGTAGTAATGAGTAGAGGACAGAGTTAACGTGGGAGAGAAGAGTCAGTGTTTTGCAGGTGTGCCTCACCCATGCCAAGAAGGAATAAAGCCCAGAAGTGTTCATCGGTCTTTCATTAACGTCGTAGCTTGTATACGCGTCGTTGTTGACGTACCTACGGTCCCAAAGGTTTAACAATATTAATGCATTTTTAGAGTCCTGGGAAACGTTTTCATTGTATGTCAGGATGGGGGGACGTCTTGTGGTTACTAACATGATGTGGTTCAGTTGCTAGTATCAGATCGAAGTAGAATCGGTTCCACTGAGGACGAATTCTTCGGAGCGACCGTCTCATACTCTTTCCTTAGCTGCTTTCTGACACTTAATCAAATAGCTGTTTAACCCCTACACCGCGGGCTTGTTTACCAATGACTTGCGTGTGCCGCGGGGTTATTTGGGCTCCGACAGACTCTCAAAAAATATTTGCCAAAAATCAGATATTAGTCCTAGAATAATAAAATTACATATGCTTATGGCACATACCTTCAGCTTTCTCCTGGAATGATTGTTGAGCCTTCGTCGGTTACCGTAGGACTTGTGGAGACCTCCTGGAAGTAGGTGTGCGCAGTCTCCACTTTACACTTCCCGACAACCCGTAATATGATTACCACAGCCAGATACAAACACTATAAAACACTATTCTACAATTTTACAAGTAGTTTGGGATCCAATACTCAAAAAATAAACACTGTGAAAGCAATGGAAATTACGAGGCGCGTCTGATCGTCGCACTGGCACTAGTTCGCTCATGGTAGTCTGTCATTTATTATTCATATAAACCCTCACACTTTATATTTCTATTGCTATATAACACTTATATATATCTACAGTCTTTATCCATAAGTTTCCTTCAGTAGTATTAGTTCATTGTCACCGTAGGGATTCAATTTCTTTCAGTAAAATACGTAGCATTCACTTTCTCGTCCTGTATACTGGCATTGAGAGTGAATGTCACTTTCATCTTCACTCTCATAACTCATAGCATTCAGACATGCTAGAGTGAAACTTTCACTTTCATTACTCCTAGGGTATATACTCGTGATAACCTTATAATACTACTCATTTACATTTCTATTTACGTTCTCTATTTTATTTACGTTATTTACATTTCTATTTTATTTACACTGTGTTGTGCACTGTTACTTGAAATAACTTATAAAACTATTATCCATTGTTCACGTATATTTACATTCATTACTTTCACTTGCTGTTTACACATTATTTACACATTATTTACAATTCCACTTGCACTGTTTTACTCCCAATAGAAAGATACGGTAGATCACTCTTTTATCAATTGTCAGCCCTTCTTACCTCTTTTCCACCACCGAGGTTTTAGTAGGGGAGTAAAGGTCACAGAGCCATTTGCTTAGAGGGGTGAAAAAAGGCCTTGAAGTCAGCAAGATGAAACATCGTCCCTCTCACTTCGGAAGATGAGAGTACACTGATAATGCAGGGGCCAGGCCAGCCAGCCTGAAGAGGCCTGCTTTAGGGAGTTATTCAGAGTTACCAATATTACTTCTTGAAACAGCTAAGTCCTAGCACTGATATGATTGGCAGGAAATCTAGACAATACATTATAAATTTGGTAGTTCCAGGTGAATGTAAATATCATTTAGGCTTCTCCCTTCCCTCCTTACATGTATATTTATTACGAAAATAGATTAGAGGCCTACTTAGGAGATATATAATCAGAGCTACCAATGTTAAATCTTGAAACAGCTTTGTGTAGCACTTGATATGATTGGCCAGAGAAATCTAGACAATACATTATAAATTAGGTAGTTCCAGGTGAATGTAAATATCACTTAGGCTTCTCCCTTCTCTCCTTACATGTATATTTATTACGAAAATAGATTATACGGCATATTTCAAGGGGAAAAAAACAGCGAAAATTAGCGAACGAGTGCACGTGAGGTGTTGTCCAGGTGATAATTAGCCAATTCCAGGTGTATGGCACTCCTCACTTACCTGATTTCTTTTCTTGTATATATTATTTGGTATAAAGAATACGAAGCATAGGGCTTATTTCAATGGATGAAATCAGTGAAAAATTCCAGGGAAGATTTACTTAGCGTAGCATGGCCGGGCAGGCGAGAGCATAGGGTAATGGAGGGGAGTAGGGAGGGGAGTCAAGAACGAGGGAGAAATGGCTAAATTGTCAACAATGGATGGGGAGTACAGATGAGATTAGGAGTGCTGACTAGTGTTGGACATTGTCCCGGTACTGATAGATGATACAAGCCCCCACTTGAAAGCCCGGGTGAATTCAAAATAACACAGAATCACAAAAAGCGACGCCCATGGTGATCCCTTGTGATATGATCCCTTGCTCCCAAGCGTCACGAAAGTGACGCCCCGCGGTTAAGGGGTTAACCAACAGTAATTGTTCCTTGAGTGTTAAGGTGGTCACTGGGTGTGTAGGTTAGGAGATAAAAAAGGAAGGGGGGTAGAACAATGTAAGGGGTGGAACAAAAAAAAAGTACTCGATTTTAATGTGTTGCAGTGGAAATGTCAGAAGTAAAGAGGTAAGTGTGTGTTAATGTTTTAGCTAACGTGGCCGCACTTTGGTATTATATTCATGAAAAATTCCTACCATTTTCTTTAGCTGAGGAAGTTTCTAGTTGAGCAAAAAATTAATCGTGAGGTATCAATTCTTTGACTAGAAAAATTTCTTAGAGCTGAATATAACCGTCTTGTGATA